>NC_079199.1:72820689-73018189 GCF_029499605.1 Hyla sarda
CAGCCTTCCTTGTCGCAGCGCAGACAAGATGTTCTTCCCGTTGTCAGTCACCATGGTTCCCATTTCCAGTTTTCATGGAGTAAGCCATGCTCCGATTTCTTTAAGAATGACTTTCAGCAGTTCCTCCCCTGTGTGACTCCGTTTGCCAAGGCACACCATATGAAGAACAGAGTGACACCTCTGTGCCCTGCACACATGGTATGCTGAAGGGGCACTGAGACTTGTCCGTGCAGTGAAGGCTGAGGACATGGTGGAGGATGAGGAGGTCACAGGACCAACGGCCTTAGAACATGGAGGAGGAAGCGGCGTGACATGTCCAAGTTGGTGTTGTGGCTGTGCAGGAACCACATTCACCCAGAGGGCTGTAAAAGACATGTTTTGTCCCTGACCATAGTTACAGCTCACGACGTCAGTGCTGCCGTGCACTTTGGTACACACGGACAGACGAAATTGTGCAGGGCTGGTACTGCCTTCTTTGCAAATAAATGACTGCTTTGGACTCTCTACCTCGGCTCAGCACAAGCCATCAGTTCTCTGAAAGGTGCAAAGTCCATCACTTGAAAAGGGAGGGACTGCAGCATCAGCAACTTGGACAGGAGCATATTCGGCTTCTGCGCCGTTGGATGAGTGGGCACATACTGTTGTCTCTTGGACATGGCTTCGCCAATGGATTGATGGTGGAATGACTGATTCGAAGTAGGAGGAGCAGGAGCATCTGGAACGACAAAAGATGGGTATGACACACATCTCCCTTTGGCTGAGGTGGTGGAGCCTTGGCTGGCTGAAAGAAGGAGCAGCGTGCTACTGGGTGATGTAGCAGGCTGGACCACCACATTGGAGCCATGGTTCTCCCAGGCCGCTTTATGATGACGCTGCATATGTTGATGCAGGGCCGTGGTGCTGACACTGGGACCCTGGTCATGCCTCCCCTTCTGCCGACACATCTTGCATGTGGCCATGGTAACCTCCACTGGATGTTTGATGAAAAACTGCCACACCGGGGAGGCGAATGCGCGCAGCTCACCGGGACAGTCGCACTTGATGTGGGCTCCATGCCGGCTTCAGCCTTCAGCCACTCTAAGCACCGTTTTACGGCTCCAAAGCAGCGGATTACTCACCTGCATCATTATGAGTATGTCCCGATCCTCTAAGAAACTATAGCCTCTATCACAGGGATTATCGCCGTCCATCCCGGATATCTTCAGGACCAGCACTCACGCCAAGATGGCCGTCGCTACTCACCGAATGGCGGAGGAAGCCTCAGACAATAATCAGCCAACGCACCATGCTGACTTGACTCCCACAGAAATGTTTCGCAACATACAGGAGCTGGCCCGGGCTGTAATGACGTTCGCTTCGCAGATACAGGAGCTGACCCAGAGGGTGGCGGACTCCGAGTCTAAGATTGACGAGCTAGTGGACGCTGTGGATGCTGACCGCCATGACATAGATGACCAGGCCCAGAAGCTGGAATTTCTCTCGCTTAAACTAGAAGACCTGGAGAATCGCTTGTGCAGGGCAAACCTGCACATGAGGGGCTTGCCGGAGTCTGAGACTGACCTGACTAAGGTACTTAGCAAACGTTTCTATGAGCTGGCACCTCACTTGGACCCTGAACTTTTACGCTTTGATGGTATACATAGAGCCTTGGCTAAGCCAAAGAATACAGATTTGCCTAGGGATGTTATTCTCAAGATACACTATCCAGAGGTCCGAGATGTGTTGCTGCAGGCTGCCAGGGACTTGCCCGCGTTACCGCGCCTGCCACCTTCTGCCAAATTGTCCTCAGACCTTGCTCCCACTACCCTGGCTCGCAGGAGGGAGCTTAGACCGGTTACCTTGGCGCTCATGCAGAAGCAGATAAAGTACCTTCCAGCTTGATGGCCATTCCCATACAGCTCGTACTTTAAAGGAGACCCTTGAATTCCGCCATCCCGTTATCTGTGGTGGTGAAGCCAGATAGATGCACCTCACTTCCCCAGACATGGGGTGTGGAAGTAGGATGGGGCGGGGGACACCCGGATCCATCTTTCCTATACTGGACGTTTTTGTTTGTTCTTTATGTTGTTTGTTTGGTTTGTTTTCTGTTCGTCTTTGTTTTTTACTTTCCAGGTACTTGTGTCACGGTGTTCTCATTGCACTGGCTCCCGCTGGTAATACAGATTTGATAATTATTTTAATTGCTATAGCATTTTCCCCTTTATATTCTAATGTATTATATAGTGTTTTTTTCCCCTTCTAATGTGTAACCTGATATCTCATAATGTTAGGGGTTTCAACTCCCCAATGAAGAGAAGGGAAGCCTTTAAAACTTATATGCCGCTGAGCCCGGCTGTATTGTGTTTGCAGGAAACACATTTTACTCCAACGTCTTTACCCAATTTATTCTGTAGGTCGTATAGCCGTGTGTACCTGTCTACGTATTCAACTAAGAGTAGGGGAGTCCTTATTCTGTTGCATGACAACTTTTTTTTTAATGTGGAGTCCTCGATAATTGATCCTGAGAGCCGCTATATTATATTGCCGGGGTCCTTAGATGGGGAAAAATTGTGTATTGTTAACTCCTATGCACCTGTTGACTATCCCATCCCTTTTTTTTAGTTTGCTCGATGCTTGGATCCCTGAGTTATCATTGGCTGATTTGGGCTGGCGACTTCAACTTCGTGGTGCATAGTTCTTTGGACCGCTCTCATACCGCCCCGCTCCGTAGGTTGGGGACCCAACAGCGACGGATTTCCCAATTGTTTGTTGACAATAGCTTGGCGGATGTATGGCGGGAACACAATGGACAGGTGAGAGGTTATACCTACTATTCCCCTTCTCAACATTCCTACACTCGTATTGATTGGGTACTCACAAACACATTATTACTCCCTAAACTCTTATATGCAAGATACATCCCTTCTTCATGTTCAGACCACGACGTGGTGTTGGAAGCATTCCACCTAGTAGATAAATCCACGATCCCCTACAGGTGGCGGCTCAATGAGTCCCTGCTTACTATGCTCCGGGTTCGATCACAGCTGGAGGAAGACCTGTTTCACTATTTTCAATCCAATATTGGCTCCACTGGCGAGTCATGTTGGATCTGGCTGGCTCATAAAGCCTACATCAGAGGTCGTATTATCTCTTTGGCCTTGGGGATTAAGAGGGACAGGTCTGCAACCAGATTGGCTTTGGAGGCAAAGCTATTTCGGCTGATGACTGCTCACCAGAATTCCCCTTCCCTTTATCTTTACAAAATCAAAACCGAATGACCAGGGAGTCAGGAGTTTGTCTGGCGCAGAGAGGAACCATCAGGCAGCCAAGTAAAATCAATGGATTTATTAGATGCAACGCGTTTCGCTGCGCATGCGCAGCTTCATCAGGCATGACAAGAGAAGGCTGGTAACAGATATATATACCTCCAGAAATTAACCATTAGAGTACTTTTTGAAAGAGTTGTTACATAAAATTACATATCCACATATGAATGTGACAATGTATAAAAAATATATAAATAGATATAAATAAATATACATAGGCAGACAAAAATCACAAAAATAATAATGAAACAATAATGTAAAAGCACAATGGAGTCATATAAACATATGTATATAATATAATTATCGCATGTGGTGTGGATATACCACCACAAGCGACTCAAGCAATCACACCGCTTAGTCACCGGTGCGGCATTCAACAACGCAAGTTGGATATTATTTCAAAAAAAATATATATAATATAAAGAGATATGGACCTATAAGGTGCTATGTATGTTAATTCAAAGAATAAAAAATTGATTTGTATATCGCTGCATTATTAAATAAAAAATAAATAATAAACAGTGCGGTAAATCAAATCGCAACTGACCAGATTTGATTTACTGCACTGTTTATTATTTATTTAATAATGCAGTGATATACAAATCAATTTTTTATTCTTTGAATTAACATACATAGCACCTTATAGGTCCATATCTCTTTATATTATATATTTTTTTTAAAATAATATCCAACTTGCGTTGTTGAATGCCGCACCGGTGACTAAGCGGTGTGATTGCTTGAGTCACTTGTGGTGGTATATCCACACCACATGCGATAATTATATTATATACATATGTTTATATGACTCCATTGTGCTTTTACATTATTGTTTCATTATTATTTTTGTGATTTTTGTCTGTCTATGTATATTTATTTATATCTATTTATATATTTTTTATACATTGTCACATTCATATGTGGATATGTAATTTTATGTAACAACTCTTTCAAAAAGTACTCTAATGGTTAATTTCTGGAGGTATATATATCTGTTACCAGCCTTCTCTTGTCATGCCTGATGAAGCTGCGCATGCGCAGCGAAACGCATTGCATCTAATAAATCCATTGATTTTACTTGGCTGCCTGATGGTTCCTCTCTGCGCCAGACAAACTCCTGACTCCCTGGTCATTCGGTTTTGATTTTACTCTTACCCAGGAGGGCTGCAGTGGACCTTCTTCTACATCTCTTCTGCTCTTTACCTTGTTGTGTGTGGGCGCACAACCAACTTTGGTAAGCGGCTTGGGAATTACCGTCCCCTACCCCCACCTACAAGATCTACTGATCCCGCACATGAGGCGCCTTCCTCCCTCTCTCTTTATCTTTACAAAGCTATGAAAGATACTAGGTTACAGTTAGAGAGAGGGCTGTCCGCTGGACTGGTGCCACATATTACCGTTATGCTAACAAGCCAGACCGTTTGCTTGCCTCCATGTTGCGTAACACTAAGTAATTTAATAGGGTACACTCACTCCAAGTCCGCCCGGGTGAACGCACATCTAACCCTGACCGCATTTATACAGCTTTTCATACGTATTTCTCCATGCTCTACTCTGCCCCTCCTCACCGCTCTCCCTCTGACCCTGCCATTTCCTCTTTCCTTTCCTCTATCTCTCTCCCTACTCTGGAACCTGACATCGGGGACATTATTAATGCACCTTTCACGGCAGAGAAGGTTACCGAAGCTATTAAAAGATTGAAGTTGGGAAAATCACCTGGCCCGGATGGGCTCACAGCAGCTTATTATAAAAAATTTGCTTCTTTATTAGTCTCCCACCTCACCTCTTTATTTAATTCTTTGCGTACCATGGCTACACTCCCCTCTGAATTTCTTGATGACCATATAACTGTTTTACCAAGCCACATAGGGATCACTCGCATACTGCTAACTAGAGACCTATTTCACTTCTTAATGTGGATGCCAAATTGCTTACTTCTATCCTTGCCCATAGATTAAATCGCTTCCTCCCTACATTGATCCATGCCGACCAAGTGGGTTTTATCCCGGGAAGGCAGGCCCCAGACAATGTACGCAAAATTCTGGACCTTATCCATTGGTCAGACTCCTCTAACATCCCTATGATGGCCTTGGCATTGGATATAGAAAAGGCCTTCGATAGCATCTCCTGGCCATATATGTTTGCCGTGCTCCACAAATTTGGATTTCAGGGCCCTTTCCTATCTATTCTTCGCAATCTGTACTCCTCCCCGCAAGCATACCTTAAGTTCCCCTCCACCTCACCTAGCCCCATTCTTATACAGCATGGCACCCGTCAGGGGTGCCCACTATCCCCTGCTATTTTTACATTAATGATGGAACCATTAGCGATACATATCCGCCCTGATATTGATATACGGGGGGTAGTGGTGGGTACCCAAGCATATAAATGCAATCTATTTGCGGATGACTTATTACTGACTGTTACCAGCCCCCTTACTTCCCTCCCTAACTTGTCCCTAGTGCTAGATTGATTTGCCGGGACATCAGGCCTTCGTGTCAACACAACTGAATCTGAGGCCCTGTATTGTAGCGTCCCCACGGTCACTAACCATTTGATTTCACTAAATTTTGGCTACAAGGACTCCTCATCTGGGCTACCTTATTTAGGACTTCGCCTTACTCCTACTCTATCCGATCTATATAATGCAAATTATGTACCCCTATATCGTTCCCTTAGGAGCGACCTCAAGAAATGGGATTACCCATATATATCCTGGATTGGGAGGATTAATGTGATTAAGATGGTTGTCTTGCCCTGTATATTGTATCTATTTAGGACCCTTCCCATTCCAGTCCAGAGGGGGGATCTTCTTTCCCTTCAACTGGACATTTTTGCCTACATTTGGTCCTACAAACTTCCCAGGATAGGGAGAGCCACAATGTATCTTCACCGAAGGGTGGGGGGGGTCTCTCGGTGCCTAATGTGCTTAAATATTATTACGCGGCCCGGATAGCACAATTGGCACTTCTCAATTCTAAGACAAGCAGGCCGAGGTTGGTTTCCCTTGAAGAGTCACTGGTTTCCCCTTACTCCTTAACTGCCCAAGTCCCGGCACTTTTGCATGCCATTTATCCCCCCCCCCTCTGCTATAAAGGTTGTGGGATTCGGGGTACACTGTATCACACCTGGTGGTGTTGCCCGGTGGTGGCCGAATTGTGGTCCCGGGTGACATCCTTAATGTCTTCTATTCTCCCATATTGGATTCCGAGATCCCCTGCGTTTTGTCTTCTCAGCCATAAACCATCCAGAATGCCATATAAACCATTTAAGCTTGCCCAATTTATCCTGTTAGCCACACGCATACATATTGCATCACGATGGAGAACTCCTGATCTACACTTTACATCAGTCGTGGAGAGGGTGAATTCCATTATGCTACATGAGAAGTTATCCGCCATTAGGGAGGATCGAGTGTCACAGTTTGATTTGGTGTGGGAACCGTGGGTTTCCTCCTCATATTGCCCAGACATACGGCACCAATTTTCTCTCTATTGATCTTGTGTGATTTGATGAGATGGAGGGGGAGGGGGGGATTGTTGTATTTTACTTAATCATAGGGGGAGGTGTTAAATAGTCAACTTTGCTGATGCCTGACGTACCACTACTTGTTGTTTGCTAGTATGGAGTCAATGTTATTAATGCCTACCTGTTACATTGCCTGTATTACACACATCTTTTACTTTATACTAATATTTCTGTTATGTACCTGGATATTTAGTTCTGAATTAGTTATATATTGGTCTTCGGGCCTGGTTTATGACTGTACTTCCTGTATTCCTTGTGACTTTTTCAATAAAGCTTCGTTGTTTGATGGTTAAAAACTGCCACACCGCCGAGTAGCTGATTTTCCCACCAACAGTCCGCAATGATTGACTGTTACTGCTACCAACTCCAGGGACCCCGGTTCCCCTACCTCCCAGGAAGGTAGCCTGCCGCAAAGCAGGGGGTCTACCCTGGGCATGTTTGGCTCCAGACTTTCCACTTCTGCCACCATGCTGACTGCCAACTATGCTACCACCTTGCTATCTCAGCTGCTGCCTCAAAGGCAACCTGCAACCCTCTTCTCCTGATGATGATGAAGCCCCTTCTGCAACCGGCTCTCAACTTCGATCGGCTTCATCATCATCGAGTTGCATCTGCATGTCACTGATGTCCTCCTTAGGTTCCTCAACAGTGTTTGCTTCAGGAGTCTGAACACTCACAACAACACCTCCCACGCCACTCTCCTCCTCACTACTTGCTAGAGTAGGAAGCGGAAGATGTCTCCTCCACTTCTTGGCTGGGCAGTAGCTGCTGACTGTCCTCTAGTAGATCGTCCTCACTAAATAGTGGAGCTGAAGCCACAGCATATGATACTTCTGTGTGGGAGGGAACAGCATAGGACAGAGGCAATGGGAGGACAGGGACTGCTCCCTGGCTATGCCAACTGAGTTTTGTGTCTGAGGAACCCACCGACTGTTGACTGGGGGTGTCAGATCTCACTTGTGATGAAGTGGATGACCTTGTTGACGGCAGATGGGTTGCTGGTCGAGACACGACCGTTAGCTGTTACCGGGAGCTCAGGCCTCTCGCTGCGCCTCCTGCTGCCACTCGCCCTTAGTCTGCGGTGACCTCTGCCTGATGAACTTAGGCCTCTACCACTCCTCTGTGCACATCCTGGCACTTCTCTGTCTAACATACTTAGTGCGTATATGAGGGGAGGATAATACACTCCACTAAGCTAAAACAGTATTTGTGTACAACACCAGCATGTGTGTACTTTTGGCTGGCCTTTCACAGTATCTAAGCCCTTAAGACTTTAACAGGAACAAAATAGTACACCACTTAGATTTACATATTTGGTATGCACTTTTGAGGGGAGACAAGTACGCTTAAAAAAGTATTTGAGTACAACACCAACAGTACACACCAGTGCTGCAGCACACAGTCGCTTTGTACTACACCCAAAATTGCACACTCTATCTCAATCTCACTCCCTTCCCTATCAGTGCTTCTAGGCAGGATTTGGGCTTCATGTGAATCGCAGCTGTTCTGTGCAACACACTGCTATCTGTCCCTTTCTGTAATAGAACGCTGTAGTGACTGGGAGGTGAATCGCTGCAGGAAAAATCCTTTTCTGTGCAACACACAGCGCTGTCCATCCCTCTCTATCTCTCTGCAATAAAATGCTGAAGTGACTGGCCGCAAGATGGCTGACGATTATATAGGGCTGTGACATCATAAGGGTGGCTGGCTGCTGATAGGCTGCATGTGATTCAGGGTCATCTGGCCTACCCGTGTTCCCGCCTTCCCAGCTTTCCTTGCCCCATGTCCTGACATATGGAGCTGCCATCTTAGATGCCCTGAAGCCTGGACCGCACTAAATGGAGTTTAATTAAGTGATTAGTGCGATTCAATCGCGGCGATATTAACATTCTTTGAGATGCAAATTTTTCCTGAAATTCGTAATGAATTCGGAATTGTCAGATTTGATTGTCTCCTACCTAACAGTGAACTATTTGCTGCAATATCTATTCTATTACACATGGAATATTCACTGTTTGTTTTTCTTCTGATACTTTGAACTAGTCAGAGCATGCGGACTTAAAGGGGTACTTCAGTAGAAAAATTTTTTTCTATATCAACTGGTGCCAGAAAGTTAAACAGATTTGTAAATTTCTTCTATTAAAAAATCTTAATCCTTCCAGTACAAATGTTTTCTATGGGGATTTCCTCCTACTCTGGGCAGTTCTTAAAATGGACAGAGGTGTCAGCAGAGAGCACTGTGGCCATGATGTCATCAGAGAGCACTGTGTTCCAAAAAGAAAACAATTTTCTCTGTAGTATTCAGCAGCTAATAAGTACTGGAAAGATTAAGATTTTTTAATAGAAGTAATATACAAATCTTATAAACAAAATGGAGAGGCTCCTGTCTATCTGACATTCACCAAGGACCCGAGCAACCCAACACACACCTATACCCACGGTGTATAAAAATAGGATCAATATGGAAAAAATAAATGGGGCTCAAGGGTCAAAGATATCTGGTTTAAGTTGATTGGTATTTATTAATATAAAATACAAAAAGAACTAAATAGGGATGTACAGGGCCCTTGTACCTCCCCAATTAATTAAATAATACAAAATAAAATATGATAATCCCAATATAAAAACTAAAATTAACTATAAAATTAATAACAACTATAAAATGCAATTTGAGCCTGTATATCAATATGTAGATCTTCTGATCTTGAGGAACAGCACAGTATAAAAGTTCATTCCACAACTCTTGTTTCCAAAGATCTTCAATAAGATAAAATGTATCCGCTACAAATAATCAATTGATGCGGTAGTGCTGTATCCATTCAAACCTTGGCAACTAGATCTCACCAACACAGTGATACAATGTGGCACTTTGTGAGCAGTGAACAGTCACTCAAAATCACTCTTTAAGCATTTCTGCGTATGTCATACATCATAGAAGCCAGTTTGCAATATTTTTCATATAATGCTCACCACTCCGAAATATCACGGATCTCCCTTCAGTATAATTGTGGGGGCCGGCTGTATAACGTCTTGTGGCCGGTGCCTTGCCTCTGTCCGGGATCGTGCTGCTGGAGTCTCGGCCAACTCCTATAATCGCGGCACTTGGTGGTGGGCACCGTTTGGGGGACTGCAGCGCTGTCAAGCGGAGCCCCTTGGTCTGACCAACTTAGAATGATGGTGGTCTGGAGACCTCAAGTCTTTGTTGCAGATGGCCCGATTGGCTTCTCGCTAGTGGTCGTTGCATGCGATAGGCAGAGTGAGTAAATCGGCGGCGTTCCTCGTGCAAAGGTCGCGCGCTCGGAAGATGGTTCACTTGTGATGGATGCCTTAGATCTGGCAAATGATTATTATTCTCTCAGAAGAATGTTCTTTAATGACAGGCTCAATATCGCAATGTCTAAATCGCTGGACGCGTTTCAAAACCTTCCTCGGTTTTTTCTTCAGCAGCGGAACGTTCCGCTGCTGAAGAAAAAACCGAGGAAGGTTTTGAAACGCGTCCAGCGATTTAGACATTGCGATATTGAGCCTGTCATTAAAGAACATTCTTCTGAGAGAATAATAATCATTTGCCAGATCTAAGGCATCCATCACAAGTGAACCATCTTCCGAGCGCGCGACCTTTGCACGAGGAACGCCGCCGATTTACTCACTCTGCCTATCGCATGCAACGACCACTAGCAAGAAGCCAATCGGGCCATCTGCAACAAAGACTTGAGGTCTCCAGACCACCATCATTCTAAGTTGGTCAGACCAAGGGGCTCCGCTTGACAGCGCTGCAGTCCCCCAAACGGTGCCCACCACCAAGTGCCGCGATTATAGGAGTTGGCCGAGACTCCAGCAGCACGATCCCGGACAGAGGCAAGGCACCGGCCACAAGACGTTATACAGCCGGCCCCCACAATTATACTGAAGGGAGATCCGTGATATTTCGGAGTGGTGAGCATTATATGAAAAATATTGCAAACTGGCTTCTATGATGTATGACATACGCAGAAATGCTTAAAGAGTGATTTTGAGTGACTGTTCACTGCTCACAAAGTGCCACATTGTATCACTGTGTTGGTGAGATCTAGTTGCCAAGGTTTGAATGGATACAGCACTACCGCATCAATTGATTATTTGTAGCGGATACATTTTATCTTATTGAAGATCTTTGGAAACAAGAGTTGTGGAATGAACTTTTATACTGTGCTGTTCCTCAAGATCAGAAGATCTACATATTGATATACAGGCTCAAATTGCATTTTATAGTTGTTATTAATTTTATAGTTAATTTTAGTTTTTATATTGGGATTATCATATTTTATTTTGTATTATTTAATTAATTGGGGAGGTACAAGGGCCCTGTACATCCCTATTTAGTTCTTTTTGTATTTTATATTAATAAATACCAATCAACTTAAACCAGATATCTTTGACCCTTGAGCCCCATTTATTTTTTCCATATTAATATACAAATCTGTTTAACTTTCTGGCACCAGTTGATGAAAAAAAAAAGTTTTCCACTGGAGTGCCCCTTTAACTAGTTTACCTGCAGTATCTCGCTATCTAATAACTGTCAGAGCATAATATCTGCAAGAGCTTCATCGGATTACTGGATGCCGGATGGTGCAGTCACAAAATTCTATTTATAATTAGTGGAGTTTGGTTTATTTGCGGGAAACTGTTTACTAACTATTAGTAAATATATTACATTATTGATATTATACTATATTTTGATATTAGTACTATTACAGTGTGGCTATCTGCTCTTACATTTTTATGTATTTTTTCCCATTCACAAGGGCCCTGTGATAAGACATGATTGTATATATATATATATATATATATATATATATATATATATATTATTATTATTATTATTTTTTAAATAAATAACATTTGTATATGAAGCACGGTCTCCCACATATATTTTCTTCATTGTGTACCTTAAAGGGGTACAAGGACCAGATCATCGTGACCCAACGGCTCCGCCCCCTCGTGATGTCATGGCCCACCCCCTAATGCAAGTCTATGGGAGGAGGCATATAGGCTGCCACGCCCCCTCCCATTGACTTGTATTGAGGGGGTGGAACATGACATCACGAGGGGGCGGAGCCATGACGTCACAATGCTCTGGCCTCTGTATGCACAGAGCGAGTTTGCAGCTGAGATCACGGGGGTCCTCAGCAGTGGGACCCCCGCGATCAGACATCTGAACCTTTGGATAGGGGATAAGATGTCTAGGGGCGGAGTACCCCTTTAACTGTTACTTTTGGTTACAACCTTGAGGTCTGGATTTATTCTATATATTATTTTTGTACCACCGGGTATTGGTGAAAATCCAGAGAGACCACGGTTGATATAGTTGTGAGCTGCACTTATTCTTTTACATTTTTTAGTAACAAAGTACATTTTGATTACAGGGGTTTTTAGAATATCAGAAAGGTTAATAGAATCAAGAGTCATTCAGAATGAATACTTGTTATAATTCTGAAAATAAGCTAATATCCAAGAATAAGGGTCTTTTAATTACTGTAATAATTTCCCTCTGGTTATCAATTATAACATTGAATATATGCTTGTATAATTACATGTCTAGTGATCAAAATGTTGGATCCTGTCACATAGACTAGTCTTATATGGAGGTCTTTCTTTATCTATCTTCACCCCATCCCCCCAACATCCTGGTAACCAGACTCTGAATCCTGGTATGTCATAGGATAGCTTTTTTGTTAAGACAGGAAAGTACCTACCAGGAACAGATACACTATATATAGGTTCTTTTAACATAAGTTGGAATACTTAGGCACTGAACATGAGGAATTTCTAAAGTATGTAGACTAGAATAGCAACAAGTATACCTTGGAAAATAACCTGTGCGACCCCAACTACCCATCCCCAGACATCCTTAACCCCTTATGGACTCCTCACCTTCTAAAAATAAGAATGCTTTCAGTTTTCCCCTTACAAACCTATATGAGGGCTTGTTTTATGCGCTACCAATTTTACTTTGTAATGACATCAATAATTTCACCACAAAATCTATGGCAAAACCCCCCAAAAATATTTGTAATATTTGCCTTTTTGTAATTTTTAGCAGCTTTCATTTCTATGCAGTGCACTTTTTGGTAAAAATGACACCTTATATTTATTCTGTCCATACGATTACAAGGATACCCAATTTATATAGGTTTTATTTTATTTCATGACTTTAAAAAAATGATAACGACATGCACCAAAATTAGTATGTTTAAAATTGTAATTTTCCGACCCCTATAACTTTTTTTACTTTTTCCGCATATGGGGCTATTTGAGGGCTCATTTTTTGCACCGTGGTCTGTAGTTTTTATCAGTACCACTTTTTATGAAACTTTTTGATTGCTTTTTATTAGTTCTTTCAGGGTATACAAAATGACCAAAAATATGCAATTTTGGAATTTGGAATTTTTTTTACGTATATGCCATTGACAGTGCGGTTTTAATTAACATAATATTTTGATAGTTCAGACATTTACAAATGCAGTGATACCACATATAAAAAATATGAAAACAGAATAAAAATAAACATATTGAATTAGTGTGTGTTAGGATTCGGCTAGCTGGATGTGGATCCTCTGTGTCAGCGAGGGATTTGCGTGGACCGTGTCGGTGGACCGGTTCTAGGGTTGCTACTGGTTTTCACCAGAGCTCGCCGCAAAGGGGATGGTCTTGCTGCGGCGGTAGCAACCAGGTCGTATCCACCGGCAACGGCTCAACCTCGCTGACTGCTGAGAAGGCGTGGGACAGAAGGACTAGGCAGAGGCAAGGTCAGACGTAGCAGAAGGTCGGGGCAGGCGGCAAGGTTCGTAGTCAAAGAGGATAGCAGGAGATCTGGAACACAGGCTTTGGACAACACTAAACGCTTTCACTGGCACAAGGCAACAAGATCCGGCAAGGAAGTGCAGGGGAAGTGAGGTAATATGGACAGGGAGCAGGTGGAAGCTAATTAGGCTGATTGGGCCAGGCACCAATCATTGGTGCACTGGCCCTTTAAATCTTAGAGAGCTGGCGCGCGCGCGCCCTAAGGAGCGGAGCCGCGCGCGCCAGAAAGTGACAGCCGGGGACCGGGACAGGTGAGTGACTTGGGATGCGATTCGCGAGCGGGCGCGTCCCGCTATGCGAATCGCATCCCCACCGGCAATGTCAGTGCAGCGCTCCCGGTCAGCGGGTCTGACCGGGGCGCTGCAGAGAGAGGAACGCCGCGAGCGCTCCGGGGAGGAGCAGGGAAGGAGGCTGAGAAGGATTAGTTGGCAGAAGGAGAAATCTGCACGGGCACAGTGAGACATGGAGAAGCAGACTTCGTACCAAGAGACGCCACACCCACGTGAGCTGGGTGCGTGCGTGCGTTTCCCAGACGTGAAGGACGAATAGGGCAATCCACCAAGAAGTGTTCAGTACTAGCGCAGTACAAACATACATTTTTATCCCTACGGCGAGTCCTCTCTTCGTGGGTCAGGCGAGACCGATCCACTTGCATAGCCTCCTCGGCGGGAGGCATAGGGGTAGATTGCAAAGGATACTGTGAGAGAGGTGCCCAGAGATCAAGGTCTTTTTCCTGGCGGAACTCCTGGTGTCTTTCAGAAAAACGCATGTCAATGCGGGTGGCCAAATGGATAAGTTCTTGCAGGTTGGCAGGAATCTCTCGTGCTGCCAGCACATCCTTGATGTTACTGGATAGGCCTTTTTTAAAGGTCGCGCAGAGAGCATCGTTATTCCAAGATAATTCGGAAGCGAGAGTACGAAATTGGATGGCGTACTCGCCTACTGAAGAATTACCCTGGACCAGGTTAAGCAGGGCAGTCTCAGCAGAAGAAGCTCGGGCTGGTTCCTCGAAGACACTACGGACTTCAGCGAAGAAGGACTGGACTGTGGCTGTGGCAGGATCATTGCTGTCCCAGAGCGGTGTAGCCCATGACAAGGACTTTCCAGACAGAAGACTCACTACGAACGCCACCTTAGACCGTTCTGTAGGAAATTGGTCCGACAACATCTCCATATGTAGGGAACATTGATACAAGAAGCCACGGCAGAGTCTAGAGTCCCCATCAAATTTGTCCGGCAGGGACAAGCGGAGGCTAGGAGCGGCCACTCGCTGCGGAGGAGGTGCAGGAGCTGGCGGAGGAGATGGTTGCTGCTGTAGCAGAGGCAGAAGTTGCTGTAAAGTTGCGGTCAGCTGCTGTCCTTGTTGGGCAATTTGCTGCAATTGCTGGGCGACCACCGTGGGTAGGTCAGCGAGACTTGGCAGCGGCACCTCAGCGGGATCCATGGCAGGATCTACTGTTAGGATTCGGCTAGTTGGATGTGGATCCTCTGTGTCAGCCAGGGATTGGCGTGGACCGTGTCGGTGGACCGGTTCTAGGGTTGCTACTGGTTTTCACCAGAGCCCGCCGCAAAGCGGGATGGTCTTGCTGCGGCGGTAGCAACCAGGTCGTATCCACCGGCAACGGCTCAACCTCGCTGACTGCTGAGAAGGCGTGGGACAGAAGGACTAGGCAGAGGCAAGGTCAGACGTAGCAGAAGGTCGGGGCAGGCGGCAAGGTTCGTAGTCAAAGAGGATAGCAGGAGATCTGGAACACAGGCTTTGGACAACACTAAACGCTTTCACTGGCACAAGGCAACAAGATCCGGCAAGGAAGTGCAGGGGAAGTGAGGTAATATGGACAAGGAGCAGGTGGAAGCTAATTAGGCTGATTGGGCCAGGCACCAATCATTGGTGCACTGTCCCTTTAAATCTTAGAGAGCTGGCGCACGCGCGCGCCCTAAGGAGCCGCGCGCGCCAGGACGTGACAGCCGGGGACCGGGACAGGTGAGTGACTTGGGATGCGATTCGCGAGCGGGCACGTCCCGCTATGCGAATCGCATCCCCGCCGGCAATGTCAGTGCAGCGCTCCCGGTCAGCGGGTCTGACCGGGTCGCTGCAGAGAGAGGAACGCCGCGAGTGCTCCGGGGAGGAGCAGGGACCCGGAGCGCTTGGCATAACAGTGTGGAAGGGGTTAATTCACATTTATTACCTTTTTATTTAACACCATTTTTGCATACATTGGTCAATGCTAGGACATATTCAGTACAGGTTACCAGACTTTATATACATGAACAATGGGCGCCAGGAACAAGTTGGGTGGGGTTATAGGTCACCCTAGATTCAAAACGGCCATTCAAAATTAACAAATATTGATACTGACAAATATTATAGAACAAAAGGCTTCCAGCACAGCACTTCTCTAGCAAATTTCAAGCTTTATTGCATATTTATAAATCCAACACATAGGGCAGGGGACAGGTGACTCGTTTCGGTCTTACCACCAGACCTTAGTCATACTATGTCCTGTGTTTTGGATTTATAAATATGCAATAAAGCTTGAAGTGCTGTGTTGGAAGCCTTTTGATCTACAGTTTTACTGGATGTACCCACACCTCTCCTTGCATAGGCCAGATGTGGAGGTGAGCTGGCTGACCATATTTCCTGCCTGACAAATATTATTTCACATCTAACATTAATACTTGTCCCATCATACACATATTAGACATTGTACAAGTAAAGGCAATATATATACTAAAGGTCACGGTCAGCTCGTGTTCACACGAACCGTCAGTGAAAGCAGAGACCAAGGCTCAATGAACCAAGGTGTAAACAAACACTGTGATCATGTGTAGTGGAGGCCCAGAGCTTCGTCCTAGTAAGATCATAGCTGTGCTGGGTTGCCAACTACACGTCGCTATGCTGAAAAGTCACGTAGCCAATAGCAAAGCACAGGGGAGGAGTTGGAGATTCTCAGTAAGTACAAAGCTTTCCCGGTGTGAGGTGGAAACTTGCGACCCGCTCCTCCCCTCAGCTCTCCAGAGGTTTATGTCCCCCCCCCTCAGCTCTCCGAAGGTTTCTGAAGCTAGAGCTGGGGGGAGCGAAGGCAGGGGAGGCAGGTCTGCATGGGAGAAAGCCACGCCCCCTCATCTCCCCCTCCCGGAGAACGCAGATCTGCATGACAGACAGAAGGCAGAGCAAGAGAGAGAGGATGTACACAGCTTCTCATCTCCCCTCCCCTGCTCTGCCTTCGGAGGACACAAGTTTCCACGGGGGTAAGAAGCCAGAGCAGGGGAGAGAGGAAGTACACGGCTCCTCATCTCCCCTGCCTAATGATTTCTATGTGTGAAGGGGGACATACTGCATGGGCTGGGGATGGGGGGGGGGGGTCATCAAAGACTGGGCATGATTTCTATGTGTGAACGGGGACATACTGCACGGGCTGGGGATAAGGGGGTGGGGGGGACATCACAGACTGGGGATGATTTCTGTGTGTGTGTCAATTCAGACCAGAGATTTAAAGCGTCTCCAGGTCATATGGGTCTCCGGTGACCCAGTAAATAAGGGTGTTCGGGGCTGTCCAAGACAGCTTCGATCACCCTGAAGTGATAGGAGTGAGGTGGCAGGGGTGCCACCCCCTCCTATCTCTGCTATTGGTCATTCAGAAGCAACTGACCAATAACACATCGGGGAGGTGGCGCGAGGGTTAAAGTCCAGTTCCCCCGCTCTGCCCACCCATGGTCCCTTAACAATTGCGGGCAGCGATCCTCCTCTAGGTGGGGCGAGCGGCAATCGTGCTGTTGACCAAAGCCAGGAGGTGAGTAGTTGCCTAGCAACATCTGGAGGGCCACAGTTTGGAGATCACTACAGCAAATGGCTGTCTGGGCATGCTGAGAGTTGTATTTGTGTGCCTCCAGCTGTTGCATATCGACAACTCCCAGCATGCCCTTCGGCAGTTGTAGTTTTGCCACAGCTGCAGGCACGCTGGTGAGGAAACACCTAGTTAGGTAACAGAACCTAACTCAGTGCTTCCCCACCAGTGTGCCTCCAGCTGTTGCAAAACTACAACTCACAACATCTACGGTCTGTCAGTGCATGCTTGTAGTTGAGTTATGCAAGATCTGGATGGCCACAATTTAGAGACCACTGCACAGTGATCTCCAAACTGTGGCCCTCCAGATGTTGCTGGCTCCCATCAACAGCACGATTGCAGCCCGCCACACCTAGAGGAGGATCGCCGCATGTAAGGGACCTCTGCCGCCGCTCACATCACAGTTCCCCGCTCTGCCAGACTACCATGGGTGGGCAGAGTGGAGGAACTGAACTTTAACCCTCACACCACCTCCCCGATCTGCTATTGGTTAGTCGCTTTTAACTGACCAATAGTAGAGATAGGAGTGGTGGCAACCCTGCCACCTTAAACCAATCACTTTAGGGTGATCGAAGCTGTCTTGGAAAGTCCCGAACACCCTTATTTACCGATTCATCGGAGACCCATATGACCTGGAATCGCTGCAAATCTCCGGTCTGAATTGACCAACATGGGGGGGGGGGGGGCCTCCAGAGCCCCCCAGGCATTGGCACGGGATGCTTGCTGAACGATTTCAGCAGGCATCCCGTTCCGTCCACCGCCTGGTTACCGGTGGTGAACGGAAACGCTGAGGGCATACAGGTACGCCCTAGACAGGTTAATGATTTAATGTAAAACTCCACTTGCAGAATTCTGCAAGTGCAGATTTCAATTGGCGGCCGCCGCCAAAATCCGTTTTCCCCTCCTTCTCAATTTCCCCTGGAGGAAGATTTACATGCTACAGTGTTATTTCTCCTGTACATCCCTTCTGACATGATTTTCTCTCAAAGCTGCTGTGTAATGAACGCTGACATGAAGGCCTCTGTAAAAACCCCGTGCATCTCTGTTGCCCTGTATGATCCCCGTGCATCTCTGCTTCCCTGTATGAACCCCGTGCATCTCTGCTTCCCCGTATGAACTCCGTGCATTTCTGCTTCCCCGTATGAACCCTGTGCATCTCTGCTCCCCTGTATGAACCCCGTGCATCTCTGCTTCCTTGTATGAACTCCATGCATCTCTGCTCCCCTGTATGAACCTCGTGCATCTCTGCTTCCTTGAATGAACCCCGTGCATCCCTGCTTGTCTGTATGAACTCGTGCATCTCCGCTTCCCTGTATGAACCCCGTGCATCTCCGCTTCCCTGTATGAACCCCGTGCATTTCTGCTTTCCTGTATGAACCCAGTGCATTTCTGCTCCCTTGTATGAACACAGTGCATTTCTGCTCCCTTGTATGAACCCCGTGCATTTCTGCTCCCTTGTATGAACACCGTGCATCTCTTCTTCCCTGTATGAACCCCGTGCATCTCTGCTTCCCTGTATGAACCCCGTGCATCTCTGCTTCCCTGTATGAACCCCGTGCATCTCTGCTTCCCTGTATGAACCCCGTGCATCTCTGCTTCTCTGTATGAGCCCCGTGCATCTCTGCTTCCCTGTATGAACCCCGTGCATCTTTGCTTCCCTGTATGAACCCAGTGCATTTCTGCTTCCCTGTATGAACCCCTTGCATTTCTGCTTCCCTGTATGAACCCCGTGCATCTCTGCTTCCCTGTATGAACCACGTGCATCTCTGCTTCCCTGTATGAACCACGTGCATCTCTGCTTCCCTGTATGAACCCCGTGCATCGCTGCTTCCCTGTATGAACCCCGTGCATCTCTGCTTCCCTGTATGAACCAAGTACATTGCTGCTTCCCCATGTGAACCCCGTGCATCTCTGCTTCCCCGTATGAACCCCGTGCATCTCTGCTTCCCTGTATGAACTCTGTGCATTTCTGCTTCCCCGTATGAACCCCGTGCATCTCTGCTCCCCTGTATCAACCCCGTGCATCTCTGCTCCCCTGAATGAACCCAGTGCATCTCTGCTTCCCTGAATGAACCCTGTGCATCCCTGCTTGCCTGTATGAACCCCGTGCATCTCCGCTTCCCTGTATGAACCCCGTGCATCTCCGCTTCCCTGTATGAACCCCGTGCATATCCGCTTCCCTGTATGAACCCCGTGCATTTCTGCTTTCCTGTATGAACCCAGTGCATTTCTGCTCCCTTGTATGAACACAGTGTATTTCTGCTCCCTTGTATGAACACCGTGCCTCTCTTCTTCCCTGTATAAACCCCGTGCATCTCTGCTTCCCTGTATGAACCCCGTGCATCTCTGCTTCCCTGTATGAACCCCGTGCATCTCTGCTTCCCTGTATGAACCCCGTGCATCTCTGCTTCCCTGTATGAACCCAGTGCATTTCTGCTTCCCTGTATGAACCCCGTGCATTTCTGCTTCCCTGTATGAACTACGTGCATCTCTGCTTCCCTGTATGAACCCCATGCATCTCTGCTTCCCTGTATGAACCCCGTGCATCGCTGCTTCCCTGTATGAACCCCGTGCATCGCTGCTTCCCTGTATGAACCCCGTGCATCTCTGCTTCCCTGTATGAACCCCGTGCATCGCTGCTTCCCTGTATGAACCACGTGCATCTCTGCTTCCCTGTATGAACCACGTGCATCTCTGCTTCCCTGTATGAACCCCGTGCATCTCTGCTTCCCTGTATGAACCACGTGCATCTCTGCTTCCCTGTATGAATCCCGTGCATCTCTGCTTCCCTGTATGAACCACGTGCATCTCTGCTTCCCTGTATGAACCCCGTGCATCTCTGCTCCCCCGTACGAACCCCATGCATCTCTGCTTCATTGTACGAACCCCGAGCATCTCTGTTTTCCTGTATGAACCCAGTGCATTTCTGCTCCCTTGTATGAACACAGTGCATTTCTGCTCCCTTGTATGAACACCGTGCATCTCTTCTTCCCTGTATGAACCCCGTGCATCTCTGCTTCCCTGTATGAACCCCGTGCATCTCTGCTTCCCTGTATGAACCTCCTGCATCTCTGCTTCCCTGTATGAACCCCGTGCATCTCTGCTTCTCTGTATGAGCCCCGTGCATCTCTGCTTCCCTGTATGAACCCCGTGCATCTTTGCTTCCCTGTATGAACCCAGTGCATTTCTGCTTCCCTGTATGAACCCCGTGCATTTCTGCTTCCCTGTATGAACCCCGTGCATCTCTGCTTCCCTGTATGAACCACGTGCATCTCTGCTTCCCTGTATGAACCACGTGCATCTCTGCTTCCCTGTATGAACCCCGTGCATCTCTGCTTCCCTGTATGAACCCAGTACATTGCTGCTTCCCCATGTGAACCCCGTGCATCTCTGCTTCCCCGTATGAACCCCGTGCATCTCTGCTTCCCTGTATGAACTCTGTGCATTTCTGCTTCCCCGTATGAACCCCGTGCATCTCTGCTCCCCTGTATGAACCCCGTGCATCTCTGCTCCCCTGTATGAACCCAGTGCATCTCTGCTTCCCTGAATGAACCCTGTGCATCCCTGCTTGCCTGTATGAACCCCGTGCATCTCCGCTTCCCTGTATGAACCCCGTGCATCTCCGCTTCCCTGTATGAACCCCGTGCATATCCGCTTCCCTGTATGAACCCCGTGCATTTCTGCTTTCCTGTATGAACCCAGTGCATTTCTGCTCCCTTGTATGAACACAGTGTATTTCTGCTCCCTTGTATGAACACCGTGCCTCTCTTCTTCCCTGTATAAACCCCGTGCATCTCTGCTTCCCTGTATGAACCCCGTGCATCTCTGCTTCCCTGTATGAACCCCGTGCATCTCTGCTTCCCTGTATGAACCCCGTGCATCTCTGCTTCCCTGTATGAACCCAGTGCATTTCTGCTTCCCTGTATGAACCCAGTGCATTTCTGCTTCCCTGTATGAACTACGTGCATCTCTGCTTCCCTGTATGAACCCCATGCATCTCTGCTTCCCTGTATGAACCCCGTGCATCGCTGCTTCCCTGTATGAACCCCGTGCATCGCTGCTTCCCTGTATGAACCCCGTGCATCGCTGCTTCCCTGTATGAACCCCGTGCATCGCTGCTTCCCTGTTTGAACCACGTGCATCTCTGCTTCCCTGTATGAACCACGTGCATCTCTGCTTCCCTGTATGAACCCCGTGCATCTCTGCTTCCCTGTATGAACCACGTGCATCTCTGCTTCCCTGTATGAATCCCGTGCATCTCTGCTTCCCTGTATGAACCACGTGCATCTCTGCTTCCCTGTATGAACCCCGTGCATCTCTGCTCCCCCGTACGAACCCCATGCATCTCTGCTTCATTGTACGAACCCCGTGCATCTCTGTTTCCCTGTATGAACCCCGTGCATCTGTGCTTCCCTGTATGAACCCCGTGCATCTCTGCTCCCTTGTATGAACACCGTGCATCTCTTCTTCCCTGTATGAACCCCGTGCATCTCTGCTTCCCTGTATGAACCCCGTGCATCTCTGCTTCCCTGTATGAACCTCCTGCATCTCTGCTTCCCTGTATGAACCCCGTGCATCTCTGCTTCTCTGTATGAGCCCCGTGCATCTCTGCTTCCCTGTATGAACCCCGTGCATCTTTGCTTCCCTGTATGAACCCAGTGCATTTCTGCTTCCCTGTATGAACCCCGTGCATTTCTGCTTCCCTGTATGAACCCCGTGCATCTCTGCTTCCCTGTATGAACCACGTGCATCTCTGCTTCCCTGTATGAACCACGTGCATCTCTGCTTCCCTGTATGAACCCCGTGCATCTCTGCTTCCCTGTATGAACCCAGTACATTGCTGCTTCCCCATGTGAACCCCGTGCATCTCTGCTTCCCCGTATGAACCCCGTGCATCTCTGCTTCCCTGTATGAACTCTGTGCATTTCTGCTTCCCCGTATGAAACCCGTGCATCTCTGCTCCCCTGTATGAACCCCGTGCATCTCTGCTCCCCTGTATGAACCCAGTGCATCTCTGCTTCCCTGAATGAACCCTGTGCATCCCTGCTTGCCTGTATGAACCCTGTGCATCTCCGCTTCCCTGTATGAACCCCGTGCATCTCCGCTTCCCTGTATGAACCCCGTGCATATCCGCTTCCCTGTATGAACTCCGTGCATTTCTGCTTTCCTGTATGAACCCAGTGCATTTCTGCTCCCGTGTATGAACACAGTGTATTTCTGCTCCCTTGTATGAACACCGTGCCTCTCTTCTTCCCTGTATAAACCCCGTGCATCTCTGCTTCCCTGTATGAACCCCGTGCATCTCTGCTTCCCTGTATGAACCCCGTGCATCTCTGCTTCCCTGTATGAACCCCGTGCATCTCTGCTTCCCTGTATGAAACCCGTGCATCGCTGCTTCCCTGTTTGAACCACGTGCATCTCTGCTTCCCTGTATGAACCACGTGCATCTCTGCTTCCCTGTATGAACCCCATGCATCTCTGCTTCCCTGTATGAACCACGTGCATCTCTGCTTCCCTGTATGAATCCCGTGCATCTCTGCTTCCCTGTATGAACCACGTGCATCTCTGCTTCCCTGTATGAACCCCGTGCATCTCTGCTCCCCCGTACGAACCCCATGCATCTCTGCTTCATTGTACGAACCCCGTGCATCTCTGTTTCCCTGTATGAACCCCGTGCATCTGTGCTTCCCTGTATGAACCCCGTGCATCTCTGCTTCCCTGTATGAACCCCGTGCATCTCTGCTTCCCTGTATGAACCCCATGCATCTCTGTTTCCCTGTATGAACCCCATGCACCTCTGCTTCCTTGTATGAGCCCCGTGCATTTCTGCTTTCCTGTATGAACACAGTGCATTTCTGCTCCCTTGTATGAACCCCATGCATTTCTTCTCCCTTGTATGAACCCTGTGCATCTCTGCTTCCCTGTATGAACCCTGTGCATCTCTGCTTCCCTGTATGAACCCCGTGAATCTCTGCTTTCCTGTATGAACCCCGTGCATCTCTGCTTCCCTGTATGAACCACGTGTATCTCTGCTTCCCTGTATGAACCCCGTGCATCTCTGCTTCCCTGTATGAACCCTGTGCATTTCTGCTTCCCTGTATGAACCCTGTGCATTTCTGCTTCCCTATATGAAACCCGTGCATTTCTGCTTCCCTGTATGAACCCCGTGCATCTCTGCTTCCCTGTATGAACCACTAGCAACAAAAAATAGCAGCGTTGTAGTATAATGTACATTGAGACTACTGGTATATAAACCATATCTAGAACTCGCTGCGGGTCTATAACCAATGCTACAGTATAGCTCTGAAAATAAATTTTGTATACTTATAAAGAAACACTAGAGCCATAAAACTAGAATAATTTTATTAACACTCTTTAAAATCACAAATATGACTGATAAATATTGTCATAATACAAGGTCAATGATTGTAAACAGATAACTGATGCGAAAAGAAGGTGGTAAGACAAGTATAATTAATGTAACCGTGATCATATATGGTGTATAAACAGTGAGATCTACAGCAGCAGTATTGGGTGTCCAATAATAATGTCCGATAGGACAAGGTAAGGGGCATATAACCTCTACTGGTATAATTGTCCAGCTACCCACTCAGGATAGCTGGAATAGACACTAGCGGTGCATAAAGTAATAGCACTAACAAAGCTGGTATTCACTTACCCATGATAGGGACCTGTCACCACCACCCCAGCGTACGTTTCGTCAGCCTGGACTTTCTCAAGGGACGCTGTCTAAGTCCATGTTACTCTCCCTTAAATACTGAGCCAAATGGCGTTATTGCGCGCCGATCTGCCTGCTACGGCGCATGTGCCGGGCCGTGACCCGGACGGAAATCACAGCTCCCCCCGCGTCATAGCTGCCCCGCGCAGGTCACCGATACGTAGTATCCGGACATGCGCGTTCGGCCCCCTGACGCCCGGAGAGACAGTGCCGGGATTCGGGCCCGGCGAAAGCGCACCAGACGAGATCGGCGCTGACAGCTACAACAGATAAAAAATGGAAGACCCTAAACTCTCACCAACTAGGATCCATATAAATCTGCTGCTGTAAGTCTCTAACAACATGTTTATAAACATACAAACCTATATATTATAACAATAATATATATTGCACATGACAATAGTATACCTCATACATGATGTATTGCACTGTATGAACCACGTGCATCTCTGCTTCCCTGTATGAACCCCGTGCATCGCTGCTTCCCTGTATGAACCCCGTGCATCTCTGCTTCCCTGTATGAACTACGTGCATCTCTGCTTCCCTGTATGAACCCCGTGCATCGCTGCTTCCCTGTATGAACCCCGTGCATCTCTGCTTCCCTGTATGAACCACGTGCATCTCTGCTTCCCTGTATGAACCCCGTGCATCACTGCTTCCCTGTATGAACCCCGTGCATCTCTGCTTCCCTGTACGAACTCCGTGCATCTCTGCTTCCCTGTATGAACCCCGTGCATCTCTGCTTCCCTGTATGAACCACGTACCTCTCTGCTTCCCTGTATGAACCCCGTGCATCACTGCTTCCCTGTATGAACCCCGTGCATCTCTGCTCCCCTGTACGAACCCCGTGCATCTCTGATTCCCTGTACGAACTCCGTGCATCTCTGCTTCCCTGAACGAACCCCGTGCATCCCTGCTTCCCTGTATGAACCCCATGCATCGCTGCTTCCCTGAACGAACCCCGTGCATCCCTGCTTCCCTGTATGAACCCCGTGCATCTCTGCTTCCCTGTACGAACCCCGTGCATCTCTGCTTCCCTGTACGAACCCCGTGCATCTCTGCTTCCCTGAACGAACCCCGTGCATCCCTGCTTCCCTGTATGAACCCCGTGCATCTCTGCTTTCCTGAACGAACCCCGTGCATCCCTGCTTCCCTGTATGAACCCCGTGCATTGCTGCTTCCCTGTATGAACCCCGTGCATCTATGCTTCCCTGTATGAACCCCGTGCATCTCTGCTTTCCTGTATGAAGCCCATGCATTATTATGCCCTCTTTATGGCGCTAATGAACACCTCATGAAAAAGCAGAAACCAGCCTGTGCAGTTTGTCCTCCCCCTTGCAGCCCCAGGAAACCTGCATTAAACACAGCACACTAATATAACTCAGCCCTGGTTGGGATACACTGGTATACACACACATAAGGGACTACAACTGCCAGCATGTGTCATTCAGGAGCCCTGCCCCCCCTCTCTTCACACATAGAAATCATCCCCAGTCCGAGATTTCTTCCCCAGCCCCTGCAATCCCCAGCCCGTGCACTTTGTCATCCTCCCGTGCTCCGTCTTCTTTCTCCAGTGCAGACCTGCATCCTCCAAAGGCAGAGCAGGGGAAGGGGAGATGCGTGCAGAACATCCCCCTTCACACATAGAAATCATCCCCAGTCTGGGATGTCCCCCCCCCTTATCCCCAGCCCGTGGAGTATGTCCCCCTTCACACATAGAAATCATCCCCAGTCTGTGTTTCCCCCCCCCCCTTATCCTCAGCCCATGCATTATGTCTCCCTTCACACATAGAAATCATCCCCAGTCTGTGGTGTCCCCCCTCCCTTATCCCCAACCCATGCAGTATGTCCCCTTTCACACATAGAAATCATCCCCAGTCTGGGATGTCCCCCCTTATCCCCAGCCCATGCAGTATGTCCCCCTTCACACATAGAAATCATCCCCAGTCTTTGATGTCCCCCCTCTTATTCCCATCCTGTGCAGTATGTCCCCCTTCACACATAGAAGTCATCCCCAGTCTGTGATTCCACACCCCTTATCCCCAGCCCATGCAGTATGTCCCCCTTCACACATAGAAATTATCCTGTCTGTGATGTCCCCCCCTTATCCCCAGCCCATGCAGTATGTCCCCCTTAACACATAGAAATCATCCCCAGTCTGTGATGTCCCCCCCTTATCCCCAGCACGTGCAGTATGTCCCCTTAACACATAGAAATCATCCCCAGTCTGTGATGTCCCCCCCTTATCCCCAGCACGTGCAGTATGTCCCCCTTCACACATAGAAATCATCCCCAGTCTGTGATGTCGCCCCCTTATCCCCAGCCCATGCAGTATGTCCCTCTTCACACATAGAAATCATCCCCAGTCTTTGATGTCCCCACCTCTTCTCCCCAGCCCGCGCAGTATTTTCCCCTTCACACATATAAATCATCCCCAGTCTTTGATGTCCCCCCACCTTATCCCCAGCCCGTGCAGTATGGCCCCCATCACATATAGAAATCATTAGGAGATGAGGAGCCGTGTACGTCCTCTCTCCCCTGCTCTGGCTTCTTTTCCCCGTGGAAACTTGTGTTCTCTGAAGGCAGAGTAGGAGAGGGGAGATGAGAAGCTGTGTACGTCCTCTCTCTCCTGCTCTGCCTTCTGTCTGCCATGCAGACTCCTTCGGGAGGGGGAGATGAGGGGGCGTGGCTTAGGCGTGGCTTCTTTCTCCCATGCAGACCTGCGTCCTCTGCTCTGCCTTTGCTCCACCAAGCTCTAGCTTCGGAAACCTTTGGAGAGCTGAGGGGATGAGCTGTCGCAAGTCTGCACTTATCGCAAGTTTCCACCTTACACCTGCATCTGAAGTAAGACTGCTCTCATATGTATTAGATCAATGTAAAAAAAGACCCACAGAGCGCTTCATAGTGCAATAAAACCAAGATGAGTGACATCAATTGTAGAATGAAAAATTGCTCACCCGGAGGTTGTGCTAGCAGGCAGGCACAACACTGGTAATCACATGTAGTAGAATCTCCACAATGCAGCCAATCCCTCCACCAAGGTGATGAAGATGCCGGCTCAGGCGTTGAAACGCGTTGTTCGTATTGAATGTTTTCACCATCACCGCATGTCAGGCCCAAGGCCTGATTATTAAAATCCTATATGTGTATTATAAATTATAACTGTGTGTGAGGGATTATCCAAGACATGGGTGAGAGGTCATTCAGAAGGTGTGTCCTTTTGTGTATTGCATTTTATTGGGGGTCTGGCTGTTTGTTTGTATCTCCTTTGAAGTCAGAGGCTCCTTTGAAGCGGCAGTATGTAAGGGGCACTCTGGTCCCATCATATAATCAACGAGATAGGAGGGCCAAGAACAGAGATGCCCCCCTGGTGGGATCAGAGGGGAGGGGGGAATGGAGTCTCCCTCCAAAAGGCAGATATATAATTTTTAGCAATGCTAGACACAGGGTGTTCAAGGCTGTGCAACAAGCTGACAAGACCATCCTGAGAACAGCTGGAACTCACTCTCATGGACTGCTATATCATCATGCTGTAAGAACTTTATCTTTTGTTTTCTGAACTTGCCTTGCTAAACTCTTTTATATATTGTTATACCTGTATGTCATTTGTTCCTGTATTTTTATATATTTAGCACTGTGCTACCTTTTATCAGATTAAATGGTTAATTAATCAGCTCTGGTCTTTGATCTCTAAATATATGAGCTCACCTTTCTGAAGGCAGCTCTGGTGGAAACACATTTATCTAAGGGTTAATTTGGTGACTTGCTGGGACTAGTAGTGGATACCCAGAGGTCTGGCGGCTTTAACCCTTGCACCATCACACTCTCTCTAATGTCTTGGCTGGACTGATAGGGTGTGATCGTGACAACTGGTGGCAGCGTCGGGATATATTTAGAGATTTTTAGTGCTTGCTGGATTTTACCTGTAAGGAAATCTTAGCACTAAAAAGAAATTGCATACATATTCTTGTGTGTAAATTCCAAAGACAGAGCTCAGTGCTGGTTTAACCCCTTAAGGACCGGGGTTTTTTCCGTTTTTGCATTTTCGTTTTTTGCTCCTTGCCTTTAAAAATCGTAACTCTTTCAATTTTGCACCTAAAATCCATATGATGGCTTATTTTTTGCGCCACCAATTCTACTTTGTAATGACGTCAGTCATTTTGCCCAAAAATCTACGGTGAAACGGAAAAAAAATCATTGTTCCACAGAATTGAAAAAAAAACGCTGTTTTGTAACTTTTGGGGGCTTCCGTTTCTACGTAGTACATTTTTCGGTAAAAATGACACCTTATCTTTATTCTGTAGGTTAAAATGATACCCTACTTATATAGGTTTGATTTTGTCGGACTTCTGGAAAAAATCATAACTACCGTATATACTCGAGTATAAGCCGAGTTTTTCAGCACGATTTTTCGTGCTGAAAACACCCCCCTCGGCTTATACTCGAGTGAACTCCCCGGTGAAGATAGCAGCCCGGAACCACTATCCCACCGGACGACCTCCCCACCGGACAGTCCTGCAGCACCGGACCAGTGCCGAGCGGAGGCGAGTACTGTACAGAAGTAAAGGGGGTCAGAGGGGGCTGGATGATGTCGAAGGCCGCAGTGGTCTTCAACCTGCGGACCTCCAGAGGTTTCACAACTACAACTCCCAGCAAGCCCGGACAGCCGATGGCTGCCCGGGCTTGCTGGGAGTTGTAGTTTTGAAACCTCTGGAGGTCCGCAGGTTGAAGACCACTGAGGGCGGATAGTTCACAAGAGGATGATGAAGGTGGGGGTGTGGGATGCTGACAAGGGGATGATGAAGGGGGGTGGGGATGATGACAAGGGGATGATGACAAGGGCATGATGAAAGGGGGGTGTGGGATGATGACAAGGGGATGATGAAGGGCGGGGGAGGGGATGATGACAAGAGGATGATGAAGGGGGGTGTGGGATGATGACAAGGGGATGATGACAGGTGATGATGATGAGGGTCTGGATGATGACAGGGTGATAATGATGAGGATGTTAATGACGGGGGTCTGGATGATGACAGGGGGGGGATGATGTATTTCCCACCCTAGGCTTATACTCGAGTCAATAACTTTTCCTGGGATTTTGGGGTGAAATTAGGGGCCTCGGCTTATACTCGGGTCGGCTTATACTAGAGTATATACGGTACATGCAGGAAAATTAATACGTTTAAAATTGTCATCTTCTGACCCCTATAACTTTTTAATTTTTCCGTGTATGGGGCGGTATGAGGGCTCATTTTTTGCGCCGTGATCTGAAGTTTTTATTTGTACCATTTTTTGTATTGATAGGACTTATTGATCGCTTTTTATTAATTTTTAAATGATATAAAAAGTGACCAAAAATGCACTATTTTGGACTTTGGAATTTTTTTGCGCGCACGCCATTGACCAAGCGGTTTAATTAATGATATATTTTTATAATTCAGACATTTCCGCACACGGTGATACCATATATGTTTATTTTTATTTACACTGTGTTTTTTTTTTTTATTGGAAAAGGGGGGTGATTCAAACTTTTATTTTTTTTAAACTTTATTTTGGTTTTATTATTTCCAACAAGGAACACAAATAAGAGAACAGGGAGAGTAATACGGTACATCCAATGTCAAATCTTCAAGGTGTATGCAATTATGCAAATATATATAATAAGGTACAAAAAACAGTAAGGTTACAGGAGAGCAATATAGAAATCATAATGCAAAGCACTACAACTGTTCAATCCAATTAAACCACATATCAATACGTTGTTTAGAAAGTCCTAATCGTTTGGCTATGAGGCCCTTGCGTATTTCTGTTTTAATGGCCGGGAGGGCAGGAATATCTGTTGACTTCCAGCACCTAGCAATCGCCGTTCGAGCCATAGTGAGAACTTGAAACAAAATCGTAATGTGTTTAGGGAGCAAGTGATTCAAACTTTTAATAGGGGAGGAGTTAAATGATCTTTATTCACTTTTTTTTCTGCAGTGTTATAGGTCCCATAGGGACCTATAACACTGCACACACTGATCTTCATCATTGATCACTGGTTTCTCATAAGAAACCAGTGATCAAAGATTCTGCCGCATGACTGCTCAGGCCTGGATCTCAGGCACTGAGCAGTCATTCGGCGATCGGACAGCGAGGAGGCAGGTCCTGTCAGCTGTTCGGGATGCCGCGATTAGACGCGGCTATCCCGAACAGCCCGATTGAGCTAGCCAGCAACTTTCACTTTTAGCCGCGCGTCTCAGCTCTGAGCGCGCGGCTAAAGGGTTAATAGCACGCAGCGCCGCGATCGGCGCTGCGCGCTATTAGAGGCGGGTCCCGGCTTCACTATGACGCCGGGCCCGCCGTGATATGACGCGGGGTTACTGTGTAACCCCACGTTATATTAGGAGAGCAGGACCAAGGATGTACCGGTACGTCCTTGGTCCTTAAGGGGTTAAAAGACATACAAAAAGAGTGCAAGACAGTTCTGTCCTCCCCATCTCCGGTTTTACCTCCTCTGTCTCATCTTGGAAATATGGAGGCATAATCGCAAGCAGTTCAAGCCAGCACTGGCGCTAATGTGCCAAGAAAAGGACATCCCTACTGCAGGAAAGAACAAGGAACAACTTATTGCTGATCTTGTGGAGTATGATGCCCGTGCAGAAGAGCTGAGTGACATGAGACAAAGTCCTACAGCTGGAACTGCCATCCAAGGACTGATATCTCCTGGGGAATACAATATTACTCCCCATCAGGACAGTACTCCTCATGAGGCCTTGGACTCTTATATGTGGACTGCCTTACAACACCTTGGGAATGTGGATGCCAATATGAAACTCCAACTGCTTCTCCAGTACCAAACTGCAGAGAGAGAGGCACGAGCCGCAGAAAGAGAGGCCCAGGCACAAGCCACAGAAAGAGAGGCCCAGGCACAAGCCGTAGAAAGAGAGGCCCAGCGAACGCATGAACTGGATGTCCTGAGGCTGAGAGTGTTCCTGAGGGGATTTGAAAAGGTTTGCCGGCAGTTCCATCTACCTAAGGAACAGTGGGGACGATATCTAACCCCACGGCTGCGAGGGAAAGCTCTGGATGTGTTTGCTTTGCTTCCCTCTGAGAGTGACCAGGACTATGAGGCAATAAAATCTGCCCTGCTAGAAAGTTTTAATCTGACTCCAGAGGCTTATCGGAAAAGATTTAAGACTTTGCAACAAAGCGCCACAGAAAGCTGCACTGAACATGCAGGTCAGCTAAGGACTGCATTCAGGCAATGGACTGGGGGCCTAGAAGTCACTACCTATGAGGCCCTGGAGGACTTGATGGTCCTGGATCAATTTCTCCAAACACGGAGCTTTGAAGCCAGAGAGTGGATTTTGGACCGCATCCATGGAAGCAGCAGCCATGGAAGCAGCAGAACTAGGAGATGACTTTGCCAACAACCGGGCGCCAGCAGCAAAGCGTGGATCTGCACAAGCTGGAGCAAGTACCTGGAGGGGAGCCAGACACCCACAGAGGACCACCAGGTCAGCCGGGAAATTCTTGCCATCATTCCCAAAAGCAACAGGAGCCACATTGGGTCAGGGGGACACCCGCCGATGTTACAGATGCAACAATATTGGGCACCTGAGTGCCACTTGCCCCAACAAAAAGAATTCTCCACCAGTAGCTGAAGGACACACAGCCATTCTTCTGGTGTCCGGAGCGGTGGAGAAAAGAGCGGATAACCTGCAGAGTGTAACTGTGGGTGACCGGGTGACAGTGGGTTTGCGAAATTCTGGAGCCTCCTTTACCTTGGTGCGGCCTGAAGTGGTGGATACAGAGGACATCATCCCTGGAAGAACCATGGCCTTAAAAGGAATTGGAGGCGTGCGGCCTGCTGTGCCCATGGCCCGTGTGTACCTGGATTGCGGTACAGGCAAAGGTTTGCGGGAGGTGGGGGTCTCTGAGGACAATGTTAATGTTCTGCTGGGGAATGATTTGGGTTGGATGTTCTGTCATTATGCTCCAGAGGACACTACCTGCACACCAGATGGGCTAGGAGAGAGCCCTGTTCATTCTGAGGTACTGTGCGAGACTTTGGGAGACACTGTGAACTGTGGTAACTGGGAGGGAGTGCAGGGGATTGATAATTGTTTACCTGTGACTGAAACAGTAATGTTTTCCAAAAGTGAAATGTGGTGTATTGTAAAATGTGGTGACAATGCATTGCCAATGCCAAAACCTAGTGGAGATGGGCTAGGGGGAGGGGTTGGTGTGCCCCTGGTGACAGGTAAGGATGAGGGACCAGCAGTGAGTGATATGTCCCAATCCTGTGAGCCTAAGGAGGAGGAGGGGAGGAGTAATAGCCCTGGGTATGATGCCTGTATTGTTTTGTCTGGAACTGAGGGGGAGGAAGGTAAACCCCAGGGAGGCATACCAATGGTGGCAGTGGTAACGCGTCAGCAGCATGCCAGGGCTGCAGCTTTAAAAGGAAGGGAGGATGATGATGCAAGGGGCAAGCTGTGTGACTTGCAAGCCCCAGCAGAGGAAGGTGGGGATGCTCGTTCACCTGGGGGAAATGTGCTCCCTGATACCACAAGATGGGGGGAGGGAAATGAGCATTTCCAGGAAGCTCTGCGCAGTGACCCTTCCCTTGAAGGGCTGAGACAACGTGCTGAACAGACAGGTGTTGACACAGATGGGCATCGGGTATATTGGGAAAATGATATCTTGTACTGGGAGTCCCTTTCCAAAGGCATGCTAGGGGCCCAGAAGAGAGAAAGGTAGTTAGTGGTTCCTAGGCAGTACAGGAAAGAGCTGCTGAGGTGGGCCCATGAGACCCCCTTGCAGGACATTTGGGAGTGGCCTATGCGGTCATAGAGAAGGAATGTCTAGCTGTGGTCTGGGCTTTGCAAAAATTACAGCCATACCTGTATGGCAGGGATTTTACTGTCATAACTGATCACAACCCTCTACATTGGTTGGACAGAGTGTCCGGTAACAATGGCACCTTGAAACAAATGCTAAAAACATTTGTAGAATCGGAGGGCAGAGACTGGGAAAAGTATTTACCCCATCTGTTATTTGCTTACAGGGAGGTACCCCAAGAGCCTACAGGTTTCTCGCCCTTTGAGTTATTATATGGTCACAAAGTGCGGGGACCCCGAGATTTAGTTAGGGAAGAATGGGAAAGGGGGCTACATGCCCCTGAGACTTCTGTGGTGGAGTATGTTCTGAGATTCAGGGACAGGATGCAGGTCCTGACTGGGCTGGTACATGACAACCTCACAGCAGCACAGTCCAGGCAGAAGTACGGGTATGATCACAATGCAAGGGACCGGGTCTATGAAGTGGGACAGAAGGTAATGGTTCTGAACCCCATCAGGCAGAATAAGTTGCAGGCCGCCTGGGAGGGAGGGTCCCTTCCCCATTCTGCAGTGCCTAGAACTCACCACATATGTAGTTGCTCTTGATGAGAAAGGTCAGAGGCAGAGACAGTACCACATTAATATGCTAAAGGCATACTATGACCCTGAGGAGGTGGTACTCAGTGTATGCAGTGCACCAGAGGAAGGGCTGGGTAGTGATCCCCTACTAGACCTAGTGGAGGAAGCTAAGAGCCAGGGATCCCTTCAGGATGTAGAGATCAATCCACAGCTCTTAGCTGCAAAGAAAAGGCAGCTAAATGAGGAAATAGGCCCCTTCAGTGCCATCTTTGCCTGGGAATGCAGGGCCTGTGGTGTCAAGAAGAGAAATAGATGGTTAAGGGAGACAGATCTATTAGCCTGGAGAGGCAAGATCTATCTGTCCCCATCTTAAGGGGGAGGTGTCAGGCCCAAGGCCTGATTATTAAAATCCTATATGTGTATTATAAATTATAACTGTGTGTGATGGATTATCCAAGACATGGGTGAGAGGGAGGTCATTCAGACGGTGTGTCCTTTTATGTATTGCCTTTTATTGGGGGTCTGGCTGTTTGTTTGTATCTCCTTTGAAGTCAGAGGCTCCTTTGAAGCCTCAGGATGTAAGGGGCACTCTGGTCCCATCATATAATCAACCAGATAAGAGGGCCAAGAACAGAGATGCCCCCCTGGTGGGATCAGAGGGGAGGGGGGAATGGAGTCTCCCTCCAAAAAGGCAGATATATAATTTTTAACAATGCTAGACGCAGGGTGTTCAAGGCTGTGCTACAAGCTGACAAGACCATCCTAAGAACAGCTGGAACTCACTCTCATGGACTGCTATATCATCATGCTGTAAGAACTTCATCTTTTGTTTTCTGAACTTGCCTTGCTAAACTCTTTTATATATTGTTATACCTGTATGTCATTTGTTCCTGTATTTTTATATATTTAGCACTGTGATACCTTTTATCAGATTACATTTTTAATTAATCAGCTCTGGTCTTTGATCTCTAAATATATGAGCTCACCTTTCTGAAGGCAGCTCTGGTGGAAACACGTTTATCTAAGGGTTAATTTGGTGACTTGCTGGGACTAGTAGTGGATACCCAGAGGTCTGGTGGCTTTAACCCTTGCACCATCACACTCTCTCTAATGTCTTGGCTGGACCGATAGGGTGTGATCGTGACACCGCATCTTATTGCTTGAGTGCCATTGTGACTGCTGTGGCTATCCACTGTGCCTACTTGAATCCCGTTGTGGTTGGAGGAATTGTACTGTATTAGATCAATGTAAGGCAGGTAAGGTATTGTAAATAGCGATGCCTTAATGCAAATGATTTGTGGATATTCAAAGCGATATGATGACCCTTGATACAATTGATTTATGGATTATAAATTAGTGTTATGGCATAATGGGATTAGTTCATAGTCTACCAGTAAGAAAGAAAGAAATAGCAGCACAAAAGTGAATAAATAATAAATCCAGATAAATCCATATATAAATCAACAGTTATATATAAAAATTAGCTATACATATTTATAATATATATATATATATAGATAAAAAGGAAGGGATCCCACTATAAAAACATGATATAGATGCAAAAAAAATAATAATAATGCTATATAAAAATATAATGCAATATAAAAAACACAGATATATGGATATATAAGGTGCACGTGGGTCTTTGCATTTTATCCATGTGTGATCATATAATTAAAGCAAGCTCCATGGTACAGGCAATAAAATAAGCATAAAATTAAAAGATATAAAATCGCATAATTTATACTATACCATAAAAAACACACGCACTTGTTGCATAAGTAAATGAATAGATAAAGTCCAGTTGCCATGATTATGTGAATGGTCCTATCTATATCGATATTATTATCACTACCCAAAATAAAGGACTCCTCTTACAGCATAATTATAAGCAGAGTGACAGAGGAGAGCAATAGAATCGTACAGCGATAAAAGATGCAAATCTATGGTTATAGTGAACTTTGTATGAGTTCATTTAAACCTAGTGGCATGAGTTTATGCATTTTGTAGATCCAGAAAATCTCCCTTTGTTTTAGCATGATAAAACGTTGGGGATTGTCTCTGGAGATGCCCCCTATGGGTGTCACTTTAATGACCCCAGCATCATTAATCATGGACTTCCACTAAATGTCTGGATACACTATGCACAGGGCTGGTTCTACCAATAGGCGAAGTAGGCGATCGCCTATAGCGCACTTTTGTGAGGGCGCACTTCCGCCGTTGTCAGTAAACTAAAGCTCCAGTCACTCACTGAGCGATTGGCATCACCAAGCGATTCTGGTGGAGCAGCAGGCAGCGCTCCACCAACGGTAACCTCCGCCCCCCAGCCAGTCTCCCCCCTCACTCTGGAGGAGCGCTGCCTGCACGGATGTGAGATGTCCCTGCTACAACTTCAACAAGTGGCCATACCTCGCTGTAAGTACTTCATCCCCTCTGCCAGTAGCGGCTACTGTGAGTGTGTGGCAGCAGGCACAGCTTGTATGTCCCTGCCAGGCCCCCGGAGCGCAGGGGAGAGAGGAGTCTCCGATCTTTCCTGCCTTTTGGATAAGGTATGTCCCCCCACACAGTGTTCAGATAGAAGGCACACCTCCTGTGCCTTTGCTCCAATATTGTACAGCAGAACATGGCCGACTGTTATAAAACACACAACTGTTACCACAGACCTTGGCCCTGGCCCGGCTCTGCTACATTGCATAGTAACCACTACTTCTACTATGTGCCCGGCTGTCTCTAGGCCGCTCCATCCCCTGCCTGCCCCTGTGTACTGAGGAGCACAGAGCAGTGTGAGGGAGAAAATCTAATCTCCACCCTGTGAGCCAACACTGCCCGCCGCTGAGGAGGCTGTAAGTTATGTCACCTTATCTGTCTTCGTAGATAGTCATCTGTCATCCTGACCGGGCTGTGAGGCCAAATCATCAGGGCCCAGGACATGTATCACCTCTCAGGCTGCTCCTGGCTTATCAGTAAGGTTTGTTTATTCCTGCAAGTTTAACCCTTGCATGACAGGGTAAAATGAGGTAAAATGAAAAGGGCTATTTATATCACAGGCAGTATGTCTCTTCTAAACCATTTTGTTAGTCTCCCCAAGCCCCCTTGTGCCATCCAAGCCCCTCTGTACTCCTCCAAACCCCTTTGTACTCCCCAGACCCATCTGTCCATCCCTGACCCCGCTGTTCTCCTCCAGAACCATCTGTCCATCCCTGACCCCGCTGTTCTCCTTCAGACCCATCTCTCCATCCCTGACCCCGCTGTTCTCCTCCAGATCCCTCTGTCCATCAGTGATCTCTTAGTTCTCCTCAGGACCCCTCTCCCCATCTCTGTCCCCTCTGTACGCCTCCAGATCCCTCTGTCCATCTATGACCCCTTTATTTTCCTCAGGACCTCTCTGTTCTCTTATAAACCACTCTGTTCTCCATCATATTTCCTTTCCATCTCTGACCCCTTTGTACTCTTCCAGACCCCTCTATCCATCCCTGACCCCTCTGTTCTTCTCCGGGTGAGGTCACTGTGTACATACATTACATTACATTACTTATCCTGTACTGATCCTGCGTTATATCCTGTAAATCTTTTATTAGAAAAATATAAATCATAACAAACACAGAACCAGCACAACTTTGCCATAATGGAAAACAACAAAATGAAATAACATAAACCCATACTTTTCAAGAACAAAAATCCTGCCTAAACGGCCAGCCCAGCTTTTCCTAAAAATACTAATACTACACCAAACATAACCAAACACACTCACATGCATGCATACCTAATGTGCAAAAACCAAAAATAAAATTGCATATTTAGCTTTAACAAAAAAACAAAAAAAATTAATAAATATTATATATATTGCAAACATAAAACAACCCAAAAAAGTCCACAACAGATACAAAAAAATAAATAAATAAATAAAAAAAAAAAAATGGTTTGACTGCCATCTATCACTACTATAAACACTATATAATACACAAACCAAGATATAAAACAAACAAAATTATAATATTTACTATATATACTATATACATACTATATACATATAACCTATATACACCTATAAATATACAGAAAACACACCTACAAATATAATAAAACAACCTACTCTAAACTGTCCCTTCACCCGCACCACCCACCCTCCTGTACATGGGTCAGAGTCCATAGAGTCCATAGTCCTCAATGTCCAGTCCATAACTGACCCATGCCAGGTCCACCAAAACAAACAACCACCACCACCCACAAAAACACCCTCCCAACCTAGAACTCCTCCCAACCAACTTTACCATAACCAGCTTTATAATATACAAAAACAAACAATACAAACCACTTTAGGCCCAAGTTCGGTGCCTGTAAGCCCTACATAACTTTAGCATCTGAAAACAAAACAAAAAGCTATGGTGCACATGCATTAGCCCACCACCAGGAAGAAGGATGGCAATCCTGATACATACAAAATATTTACATTCTTTCCCTAACTGCACCCTACCTCTCACCCTACCATTATCCCTAAAAATAAACTGACCCTACTATCACCTTAACCCTGTCCCTACATCACTGTCCCTAACCAAAACCAGGGTACTCTACTCAAAAGGTCTAGTACCTAGGGCACATCAAAACAAAACCCTCTCCATAGGAGAGAAGCCCTACTGGTACCAAGACTGCCATACTCCAAAGACCTGATCTTCCCAAGGTCACCGGTGATGTTCCTACAGACCTCCACCTCGAAGAGGACTTTCCGCTGTGTAGACACTAAACACCGTGCATTCCACGTGTAGTACCTAACCACTAAACTGACTAAGAATAAAGTGCCCCGATCACGGCCACCCAGGGTCCTGAATGCCCCATAAGCCCATTCCGGATAGGTAAGGCCGGCAAGTTGACTCCAGCCGATGGAAGCGCCCACCCGGTTGTAGACCCCTATATTAAAGGGACAATGAAGCAGGAAATGGTCCATGCTTTCCAGCATGTCCCCGCACTCTTCTCGGGGACACCCCCGGTCATCAGATCTCCTACACTTCAAATTATCCCTCACATATAGCTTCCCCTGAAAGCAGCGCCAGGCCAAGTCCCAAAACTTCTGGGGGATCCTTTTCATGTTTAAAAGATACAACCCCACCCTCAGATCCCGACCTGGGCAGTCCCTGAGCGCCAGAGGCTTCTGGAAGTGGGTCAACAGAACCCGTTTGTCAAGGAACTGCCTTGACTGGGTCCTGATCTCCCACACTCCCAGACCCCACAGACGTATCGCCTTCAGAGTCGGGGTAGCGTAAGCCGGAAGGTATCCATGGGGCGTACGGAGGTCCTTCACTTGCCCTCCTGTCTCCCATTCCTGGAAGAAAGGCCGAAACCACTCCCTGCAGGAGAGTACCCATGGAGGAGCCCTCTCTGACCAGAGGTTTGAGATGTTAGCTTTCAAGAAGGTGTTCGTTAAGAACACCACAGGGTTTACCATAGATAAACCCCCTAGTCTCCTCGTGCGGTACGTAACCTCCCTCTTGACTAGGTTCATCCTGTTCCCCCATAACAGTTGGAAAAACAGGCTGTAAATCCTAGTATAGTAAGCCTCTGGCAAGATACATACGCTGCCCAGATAGATAAACAAGGGGAGCAGGTACGATTTGATCAGGTGTACCCTTTCCCTGAGGGTCATAGACCAACCCTTCCACTGGTCCACCTTCTGAGTGGCATCCTGGAGCTTACCATCCCAGTTTTTGGTGGGATAATCATCCTGGCCGAATGTGATGCCCAGAATTTTTGCTGACTCTTGGGTCCCTGGAAGGGTGTCCGGGAGATCAAACGTGGGATCTCCCCCTCCCAGCCAAAGACTTTCACACTTATCCCGGTTGATCTTAGACCCGGATGCCTCCGAGTAGCGTTCCACCTCCGACATCACCACATCGACCTCCTCTCTCGAGGACACGAAAATGGTGACATCATCAGCGTACGCCACTACTCTCTGGGCAACATCCAGCTCCGCCAGACTCATCCCGACTCCCGCCAACAGCCCACAATCTACCCTCCGGACGAAGGGGTCGATTGCGAACACATATAAAAGCGGGCTCAAAGGACAACCCTGACGGACTCCGGACCCCACCTCAAAAGAGTGGCCAGACCAACCATTCACCAGCGGGAAACTCTCTGCCCCTGTATACAAGATCTTAAGCCAGTTAACAAAAGTACACGGTAAGCCATATCTCAGGAGGACGGACCAGAGGTAGTCATGGTTCACCCGATCAAATGCTTTGGCCTGATCCAGGGACAGCAAGTACCCCTTCCAGAGACCCGCACTACTCCGCTCCACTGCCTCCCTGACACTAAGGACCGCACTTAAGGTGCTTCGGCCTGGAACAGAGCAGTGCTGAGCCCCCGAAAGGAGCCGGGGTGCAAACTTCACCAGCCGATTAAACAGTATCTTGGCCAGAAGCTTCCTGTCCGTATTGAGAAGAGCTATGGGCCTCCAATTCTCAATACGGCTAGGATCTTTACCCTTTGAGAGAAGAATCAGGGCTGACCTCCTCATTGACTTCGGCAGAGTGCCCGAGGAGAGACACTCATTGAATACCTCAGTCAAGAGGGGAGCTAAAGACTCCTTAAAGGTCCTGTACCACTCGGATGTTAAGCCATCCGGACCTGGCGACTTCTTGGGGGCAAGCCCCTCGATCGCCAGTCTCACTTCCTCTTCCCTGATTTCTTCTGCCAAAACATCAAGAGAGGGGTCTACCCCTGGCTCAGGAATGGTTTCAGCCAGGAAAGCCGACATCCTGTCTCGATCTAGATCCTTCCTTCCCAAGAGGTGCGAGAAGAAGGATCTGACGACCTCCAAGATCCCTGATTTGGACCGATTCAGAGATCCTGTACTATCGATCAGTCCTGAAATGACTTTACTACTCACTGACATCTTACAGTTTCTGTAAGGGTCGGGCGAGAGGTATTTCCCGAAATCCCTCTCAAAAACCAAAGATGCGTGCCTATCGTACTGATACCTCATCAGCAAGGATTTCACTCTGGAGATATCCTCTCGGCTACCTCCAGTCGAAACAAGAAGCTCGAGTTTCCTCCTCAGTCCCTGATACAGGCGATACCTGTTCAGGGACCTGAGGCTCGAGAGCTGGCGGAAGAACCCCGCAACCCTCTTCTTGAATATCTCCCACCACTCTGACTTACTACTACAAAGGTCCAGTAAAGGTACCTGACTCTGAAGAAAATCTTCAAAGGACTGTCTTACCTCCGCTTCCTCCAGGAGGGACGAATTCAGCTTCCAATAACCTTTACCCATCCGGGGGTCTCTGAAACATTCAGGGAAAACAAAATCATACAGTGGTCGGAGAACTCCACCTCAACCACGGACACTGCGGAAGAGACGGCTTCCTCCTTCAAATAAAACCTGTCTATTCTAGACCTGCAGCTACCTCGATGATAGGTGAAACCCGCGTGGCCTGAGGGGCTCCGGATGTGGGCATCCTCTAGGCGAGCTTCCCTAACTATACTATTGAGAGCTATGCTATCATAAGACAACCGATCATTGGAGCCTCTCCTATCTTGGGATCTCGTGACAGTATTGAAATCCCCTCCAATGATCACCTGTCGGCTTGTAAAAAGAAAGGGCTTAATCCTCATAAAGAGATCTTTACGGTCCCACTTGGTTTGCGGGGCGTAGATGTTAATAAGCCGGAGCTCTTGCCCTTCATGAGGACATCTAAGATCAGGCACCTCCCCATTTCTAACTCAATAACCCGTCTGCATTCAACAGGAGCGGTAAAAAGGACCGCCACCCCACTATACAACTCAGCCGCAAGAGACCAGTGGGAGGGGCCGCGCCTCCACTCTCTCCTGGCTTTTACCAGGGAGGCTAGATCTGACAACCTGGTCTCTTGTAAAAAGAAAATGTCGGCATAAACACGGCCGAGAAAATCAAAGGCTGCGAATCTAGCCATATCAGACTTTATGCTGGCACAGTTAATAGATGCCAGCGTCAATGGGGTGAGTGCCGCCATCATGGGTGATTGAGTTAGACGACCCTAACACCCTCATTTCTGCTTTTTCTTCACCCCCTCATCCCCAGACGAGGAGGCTTCCTTCTCTTTGGACTGTTTTTTTGATTCTGACAGGTCCATTTTTGAATCCCCATCTCCACCTGGCTCCGGTTTGGCCCCATCCCCTGAGGAAATTGCCCCATCAGGACAGGGCCCAGTTCCCCCTGGAGGCTTCCCCACTTCAGGCACCCCATCCTTGACCCCCTCCTCCAAGGAAGGGGAGGAGATGTCTTCAAGGACAGAGTACCGATTAGACAGATCAATCAGAGGGGGGGCAGGTAAGCTTCCGCTTGGGACCTGGTCCGTAGCACGGGGACTAGAGGGCTCCGACCTCTTCTTTCCCCTTTTATTGCCCTTCTTTTTTGGCCGCTCTTCACCCTCCTCATCCACACTTTCATAGTGGGAGGAATCGGAAAGATCGGCCTTGCTGCCCTCTTCTCTACAGATTCTCCTCATTTCCTCATCCAGCACATTCTCCTCCAGGGCCTCAGCAGTTTCAGGACTAACCTCTGGAGCAGAGTCAGAAGCTACCCCTGCCACATGGGAACTCTCCAGTTCCCTGCTCCTTCTCCGATTAGCCTCCCGCCTCAGCTTGGCGGGACTTTTCCTCTTCACTGACCCTGTTGCACCTTCACCCGCACTCGTGCCCTCCCCAGCTGAAGCAACATTACTGCTGTCTCCAGCCAAGGTGACCGTCGCACGGGCAAAGGCGCTAGGACAACGGCTGAAAGGGTGTCCTAAGACACCACACAGATGACACCGGATCTGCCTACAGGATGCGGCAAGATGACCTACCCCACCGCACAGTGCACAGACCTGCACGGTACAGGCTGCGCTAAAGTGAGTGGGGCTGCCACACCTGTGACAGACCTTGGGCTGCCCCTGGTAGAAAACTTGGATTCTGTCTCTCCCAAGAAAAGCAGCTGATGGGATGTGGGCAACAGTGCTCCCCGAACGCTTCAGTTTGACGGAAAACGTCCAGGCCCCAGACCAGATCCCATGTTTATCATAGTTCTTTTTTGGCATGTCCGTCACATCCCCATATCGGCTGAGCCACGTCATGATGTCATAGCAAGATAGTGACTCGTTACGTGTCAAAACGGTCACTTTCTTGACCAAATTCTGACGGGATATCGCCTTTACGGCGAAATCCCGCCAGCCGGGCTCGCTTTTCACCACCTCATAGTTCGACCAGAAAAGTTCCAAACCCTCTGGCCGAGCGAAGCTGATGTCAAACTCGGAAGTACCGTAGGGGTGGATCAGGGCAAAGATGTCACTTGCCCTGAATTCCATTCGGAGGAGGAGCTCAACTACCTTACCCCGAGGCGGACACGCATCTTCACCCCTCCACACTAAACGGACCACATTCCTACGGCCACTTTCCTGCCCGGATGTCGGGAGGGACCAGACCACCTCCCCATTTTGTTCTCGGAAGGCGCCTAAGCCGTGTCTTTCTATCCAAAAAGACAGGTCAACCTCACCCCTCCCCTCTACCTGGATCTCCCCTACGTAAAGCCTCCAGGAGGCGCTGTTGCAAGTGACCCCCAGAGCCAGATGGAGATGGGGATCCCCCGGCAGTGACGCTGGCATAGCTTCTGGGAGAAGCAGCCACTACCGGGGGGGCAGTCGAACCAGAAACCAAACCAGGACCATTATTCTTGACAGAAACATCAGCCATAACACCTCTCTCTCCCATTCCACTACCGCTCCTCACCTGCATTTCACTAGCACCCCTCTCTTGCACCCCTCTCCTGCTCTCCACTTGCACTCCTCTCTTGCACCCCTCTTACACCCCTCTCTTGTACCCCACTTGCACCCCTCTCTTTCACCCCACTTGCACCCCTCTCTTTCACTCCACTAGCACCCCTCTCTTGCACCCCACTTGCACCCCTCTCTTTCACTCCACTTGCACCACTCCACTTGCACCCCTCTCTTGCACTCCACAAGTTCCCCCCTCATCCACACTGCTACCACAACTCCTCCCATGCACACCACCATAATTCACATTCTGCACATTACCATTTTTACTCTGACTTTCACTCTTGCCTACATTCTCCCTTGGTGTGTTACAGACTGGGCTGGCTGGGTCTTTTGCATGTTTAATGGCTGCCGGTTTCAGAATTGTCGCTGCATAGTTCTTTCTTCCCGTCTCTTGGGGTGCAGACACACGCTCCGCCTCTGACATAGGTGGCCACGCCCCCTCGCAAAATGACTGTCCCTCCGGACTCACTCCCGTTACGCTTGCTACAGCCGATGCACAGGGAACCTCCCCCTTTACAGCGGAGTGCCCCCTGGCGCCAGAACCGGTACCAACCACATCACCTAGGGGACCGCCCCCTGAACCAACAAGGTCCGGTGCCCGGACACTCCCCCCCCCTCACAGGAGAGTGCCCTGCAGCGCCAGGACCAGTACCGCCCACTTCAACTGAACGGGTGAATCTGCCGCCATTTTCTGGTGACTGGACACCCTCTCCCCTCACAGGAGGGTGCCCTTTTTTTTTTCTATAGCACCCACGGCCATTTTGGGTGCACTACTGTATCCCCCATGCTGGCCCCGCTCCACTACAGAAACGGGGTCTGGCAGGTTGGGGGACCCAGCACCCTGAACCGACTTTTCAGCCGACTCGGACTGCTGGAAGGGAGAAAAGACAAACTTCACTTGTCCCTCAGTTTTCTTTCTTTTCTTGCCCTTTTTTTTTTATTCCTCCTCTTCTCTTCTGGGCCCAAATCGTCTCCAAAAGAAAAATTTTCTAGACGGGTGGGTGACTCCTGCATTACAATGGCCCGCAGGAGACCCCCGTCTGCCAAGCTGCTGCCTTCACCGCAGTCACTGCCATCATCATCCTCACTGGAGAGAGGTAAGGCCACCTGAGCCGGGTTTATATAGTCTGCACTCAGGGTAAGTGGGGGGTCAGGGGTAGCAATGGTGGCACATACTGATACAGTGTCCATATCCCCCTCACTCACATTGCCCTCCTCACCTCCTTCACCTTCCTCCATCTCCTCCTCCTCACTGCGGCAATCCACATCTTGCTGACTTTCACCACCTCTGGAGGCCCTCATGCTGGAGAACCTCTCCTCATGAATTCGCTTCTCACCAAGAAACCCAGCACCCTCCACAATGTCCGATCTCCTCCTCACAAGCTCCTCCACCTCTTTCCTCAGAGACCTCACCTTGGTGTTTAATGCTGATCTCTTTGCCTTAGGTGCCTGATCCGCTTGATAGATGGCAAACTTTAGATCTTCTCTAAGGCCACGAGGCTGCTTTCCAAGCTGTTCATATTCAGCCATCTTCACCTGGATTCTTGATCCAAAGGTTGCCAGTGATTCTCTGTTTCCCTTTACCCCCCATTGCTGGGGTTGTGAGGGTCCAGAGACAGCTGCCTTCACTGCACTCCTCTGCCTGGAAGAGCTTCTTTTCCTTGCTGGGCTTTTGCTGGAGGCTTTGCAGCTCCCAGCTGAGGACGGGGGAGGGGGCACCACATTACTGTGAGCCCTGGTTGTTCTCCTAATTCCGTCCGGATTATTGGCCATGGCATTTTCCTTGGCACTTCCCGCCGGCCGGGTACGGGGAGTGCAAGATGAAGCTCCAGATCCCCTGGGCTCCATAGCAGGAGAATCTACCCAGGTGTATGCCACACACCTGGGGAGGGGCGGAAGGAAATCACTGCTTCTGTGGAAGTCTCAGGAGCTCAGCAGAACACAACCTCTCTCCAGAGCTGTACTCACTATTCTGCTGGTGGGGTCACCGAGTACATTCATTACATTACTTATCCTGTACTGATCCTGAGTTATATCCTGTATTATACTCCAGAACTGTACTCACTATTCTGCTGGTGAGGTCAATGTGTACATACATTACATTACTTATCCTATACTGATCCTGAGTTATATCCTGTATTATACTCCAGAGCTGTACTCACTATTCTGCTGGTGAGGTCACTGTGTACATACATTACATTACTGATCCTGTACTGATCCGGAGTTATAACCTGTATTATACTCCAGAGATGCACTCACTATTCTGCTGGTGAGGTCACTGTGTACATACATTACATTACTTTTCCTGTACTGATCCTGAATTATATCCTGTAGATCTTTTATTAAAAAATATAAAACATTACAAAAAGAATGAACATCACCATAACAATAATACAAACAACATACACCTGCATAATATATACAATAATGAGTCCATATTAGGCCAAAAATGTCCAACCAAGTATCTTCTGGTCCAGCCTCATTCTCACCAAACACACCGCTATAATAACAACAACTACTAAACACTCTACAATAATAATAATACTTACAGTAATAATAATAATAACAACAATAATAACTAAAAACTGGTCCGGTTGCATTTCACCACCCAAAATAATAAATATGTGTCAAACCACCAACAAACACCGCAAACAGAAAAACAGAATATACAAATTTTTTTTTTGTTTTTGTTTTTTTTTTTGGCCCTGAGCTGGTCCCGCATCCCATGCCCCCAGTACATGATAACAGACGTCCATGAACCAGTCCAGGATTTTACTTATTTATTTTTTTAAATAAAAAGTCCCACACAGAATCCCCCCTCCCCCCATCTACCCACCACCCAACCTAACACTAAACCCCAACACAACACAACCCCTAGAAAAAAAAATACAATATATATACATATATACACATATACATAAATGTACAAACAAAACAAATATATACAAAATAATACAAACTATACAAACCAAACAACAAAAAACAATAAGGCTTTTCAATCACACAAACCCCTAAAGCTCAAGTTCAGTGCCTGCAAGCCCTATATCACCATATATCTACAGCACAAAACAAAACGACTCATGTGCCAGCATCAGCCCACCACCAGGGGGAGACGACAGGCTAAGGCACTTTAAAGGCAGAGCCCCTCCACAGATGAGAGGCCCTGCCAGCACCCAGCCTCTCGTACTCCAGAGAACGCACCTTCACCAGGTCACCAAGAATGTTCCTAACCACCTCACCCACAGGGAGGATTTTACGCTGCGTCGACACTAAACACCGTGCGTTCCACGTGTAGTACCTGACCACTGAGCTGACTAGGAATAAAGTGCACCGGTCCCAGCCTCCAAGGTTTCTGAATGCCCCATAGGCCCATTCCGCATAGGAGAGACTGGCCAGCCGAGGCCAACCAATGGAAGCGCCCACCCTGTTATAAACCTCTGTGTTAAAGGGACAATGAAGCAGAAAATGCTCCATGCTTTCCAGCATGCCTCCACACTCCTCGCGGGGACATCCCCGGTCATCAGAGCTCCTGCACTTCAGATTGTCCCTCACTCAGTTTCCCATGGAAGCAGCGCCAAGTCAAGTCCCAAAACTTCAAGGGGATCCTGATAGAATTCAAAAGCTCTAAACCCACCTCCAGATCCCGACTTGGGCAGTCCTTGAGCGCCAATGGCCTCTGGAAATGAGAAGACAGGACCCTCTTGTCAAGGAATTTTCTCGACAGAGTCCTAATCTCCCACATCCCCAGACCCCACCGACGAATAACCTTCAGAACCGGGGTAGCATAAGCCGGGAGATGTCCGTGTGGTGTGCGAAGATCCTTCACTTGCCCTCCTGTCTCCCATTCCTGGAAGAAAGGCCGAAACCATCCCCTACAGGAGGATACCCACGGAGGAGCCCTCTATGACCAGAGGTTTGCTATATTGGTCTTAAGAAAGGTATTCACTAGGAACACCACAGGGTTGACCATACACAACCCCCCTAGTCTCCTCGTACGGTAAGTAACCTCCCTCTTCACTAGGTTCAGTCTATTCCCCCATAACATTTGGAAGAACACACTGTAGACCCGGGTCCAAAGAGGTTCTGGCAACATGCATACACTGCCCAGATATATCAGCAAAGGGAGCAGGAAAGTTTTCATCAGGTTAACCCTTTCCCGGAGGGTCAAAGACCAACCCTTCCACTGATCCACCTTCTGAGCGGCGATATTAAGCCTGCTGTCCCAGTTTTGTTTGGGGTAATCCCCGTGACCAAATTCGATGCCGAGGACTTTTGCGGATTCCTGGGGCTCTGGAAGGGCGTCCGGGAGGTTAAAATCAGGATCTCCCCCTCCCAGCCAGAGACTCTCACACTTATCCTGATTGATCTTGGACCCGGATACCTCCGAGTAGCGGTCCACCTCTGACATCACCCATCTGCCCTCCTCTTGTGAGGAGACAAACACGGTGATATCATCAGCGTACGCTACCGCCCTCAGAGCCGAATCCGGCACCGCCAGGTCCATTCTCACCCCCGCCAACGGTCCACAATCAATCCTTCTAAGGAAAGGATCGATTGCAAACACGTACAGCAAAGGGCTCAAAGGACAACCCTGACGGACACAAGACCCAACCTCAAAAGAGCGGCCAATCCAACCATTCACAAGCGGGAAACTCTCTGCCCCTACATACAAGGTGTTAAGCCAATCAACAAAACCCCCTGGCAGGCCATATCTCAGAAGGACAGACCAGAGGTACTCATGGTTAACCCGATCAAACGCTTTTGCCTGATCCAAGGACAGCAAGTACCCCTTCCAGTGGCCAGCCCTACCCTGCTCCACAGCCTCTCGGACACTAAGCACAGCACTAAATGTACTGCGGCCAGGAACAGAGCAATGCTGAGCCCCCGAAAGGAGCCGGGGTGCAAACTCCACCAGCCGGTTAAACAGCACTTTTGCCAGAATCTTTCTGTCCGCATTGAGAAGTGCTATGGGACGCCAATTCTCAATGTGGGACGGGTCTTTACCCTTTGACAGGATGATCAGCGCTGACCTCCTCATTGACTTTGGCAAAGTGCCCGAGGATAGACACTCATTAAAAACCGCAGTCAAGAGGGGAACCAAAGGGTCCTTAAAGGTCTTATAGAACTCAGATGTTAAGCCATCCGGACCGGGTGACTTCTTGAGGGCAAGCCCATCAATAGCCATCCTGACTTCCTCTTCCCGGATCATCTCTGTCAAAACGTCAAGAGAGGGGTCTACTCCTGGTTCAGGGATGGTTTCAGCCAAGAAAGCTGATACCTTATCTCGATCTAGATCCTTCCTTCCCAAGAGGTGCGAGTAGAAGGATCTGACGACCTCCAGGATCCCTGATCTGGACCTCTTCAAGGATCCCGTACTATCAATCAGTCCTGAGACCACTTTACTACTCACTGACATCTTGCAGTTTCTGTAAGGGTCGGGCGAGCGGTACTTCCCGTAATCCCTCTCAAAAACCAAAGATGCGTGCCTATCGTACTGGCACTTCATCAGCAAGGACTTCACTCTGGAGATATCCTCTCGGCTACCTCCAGTCGAGACAAGGTTCTCAAGTTTCTTCCTCAGGCCCTGGTACAAGCGGTACCTGTTTAGGCTTCTGAGGCCCGAGAGCTAGCGGAAGAATCTCGCAACCCTTTCCTTGAAGATCTCCCACCACTCTGACTTACTGTTACAAAGGCCCAGCAATGGTACCTGGCTCTGAAGAAAATCCTCAAAGGACTGTCTTATCTCCGCTTCTTCCAAGAGAGACGAATTCAGCTTCCAATAGCCTCTGCCCATCCGGGGGGTCTCTGTGACATTCAGAGAAAACAAAATTAAACAGTGATCGGAGAACTCCACCTCAACAACAGACACTGCTGAAGAGACGGCTTCCTCCTTTAAATAAAACCTGTCTATTCTAGACCTACAACTACCCCTATGATAGGTGAATCCCGCGTGGCCTGGGGTGTGCCGGATGTGGACATCCACCAGGCGAGCCTCACTCGCTATGCTATTAAGGGCGACGCTATCATAAGTCAGCTTGTCTCTGGAACCTCCCCTATCTTGGGGCCTTGTGACAGCATTGAAGTCCCCTCCAAAGACCACCTGCCGACTTGTAAAAAGATAGGGCTTGATCCTCATAAAGAGGCACTTCCGGTCCCACTTAGACTGTGGGCCGTAGATGTTAATAAGGCGAAGTTCTTGTCCCCTCATGAGGACATCTAAGATCAGGCACCTCCCCATTTCTAACTCGATAACCCGTCGGCATTCTACCGCTGCGGTAAAAAGGACCGCCACTCCGCTATACGGCTCGGCCCCAAGAGACCAGTAGGAGGGCCCATTCCTCCACTCTCTTTTAGCCTTGTAGAGAGATGACATATCTGTTAGCCTGGTCTCCTGCAAAAATAAAATATCAGCATTAATATGGGCAAAAAAATCATAGGCAGCAAAACGAGCTGTATCTGACTTAATGCTGGCGACATTAATGGACGCCAGCGTCAACGGAGAGGGTGCCGCCATCAAGGGTGATTGAGTTAAACAGCTTTCTTTTTCCCACTCCCCTTCTCACCCTCCACATCAGAAGAACTCTTCACCCTCTTTAGAGAAATGGAAGTGTCCATCTCACCAGACGTCGTTTTACTTTCCTCGTCTCCGGATTCTAGGCCAGTCCCTTCCCCCGAGGACATAACCTCCCCAGGGGAAGAGGACTCGGCGCCCCCTGGAAGCCCCTCTGCCACCTCCCCCTCATCCTCCCCTTCCGAAGAAGAGGAGGAGATGTCCCTGAGGGGTCGGAATCGATTGGAAAGGCCAACCAGAGGGGAGTCAGTTTTGCCTTCCTTTGGCACCTGGACCAGGGTGGGAGAAGATCTTAAATCTCCCTTTTTTTTTTTACTTGTACCCCGCTTTCGTGTCTCCTTCTGCCATCCCACATCATCCTCCTCCACGCTATCTGAGGAGATGGCACCTTCCTCATTCTGGATCCTCCTGACCTCCTCATTCAGCTCGCCATCCCTCAGGGTCTCAGCAGCAAGGTTGGCCTCTGGGACAGAATGAGAGGTCGTCCCAGTAACCCGGGCTTTCCCCATCACCCTATCCCTTTGGCGTTTATCAAGACGTCTTAGTTGGGCTGGTGTCTTTCTCTTGCTGTTCCTCACTGACCCCTCAGTTCCTCCACCCCTGCTAGTCCCCTCCCCAGCAGATTCCGGCTCGTGATCTTCACCCGCTGGGGACAAGACTGCATTAGCGAAAGAACGAGGACAACGACTGAATGGGGGACCTAAGTCACCACACAGGTGACACCTAATCTCCGCACAAGATGCGGCAAGATGGCCTACACCCCCACACAAGGCACATTTCTGCACCGTACAGTTTGCACTGAAGTGTGTGGGGTCACCACATCTGTGACAGAGCTTCGGCTGACCCCGGTAGAAAATCTGGATACGATCCCTGCCGAGAAAGGCAGAGGATGGAATATGGGTAACTGTATTTCCTGAACGTTTAAGTTTTACCAGAAACGTCCAGGCTCCTGACCAGATGCCAAACTCGTCCCTGTTCTTCTGCGGGACCTCCATTACCTCGCCATACCGTCCTAACCAGGTGATGATGTCAACACAAGAGAGTGATTCGTTACTGGTCAAAACGGTCACTCTCTTGATTTCGTTTTGACGAGACAATGCCTGTACGGCAAAGTCTCGCCAGCCGGGCTCATTCTTTACCAATTCATAATTCGACCAGAAAAGCTCAAGCCCCTCTGGCCGAACAAAACTGATATCGAATTCAGGAGCACCGTAGGGATGTATCAAGGCAAAGATATCAACTGCCTTGAAGCCCATCTTTAGCAAGAGCTCAACCACTTTGGTCCTTGAAGGACACATATCTTCGCCTTGCCACCGAAGACGGACCACATTCCTACGGTTACTACCTGCCCCGGCTGTTGGGAGGGACCACACAGTATCGCCCCCTCTTTCCTCTCGGAAGGCAGAGAGACCGTGTCTCTCTATCCAGAAGGACAGATCAACTGCTCTACCCTCTACATTAATCGACCTTTCCCCCTTTTTCAGAGCCTCCAGGAGACGTCGCTGCAATACACCGTCCCTAGAGTCAGGAGACAAGGAAAGTATTCTACTTCCCCCAGCAGTGACATTGGCATAACTCCTATGATCTGTCACCACTGGGGGGGCAACCGGACCAGACCCTACACCTACACCACTTCTAATGACAACATCCCCACCACCCCCAATAACAACATTAGCACTTCCCCCAACAACATTGTTTCCAATAACATCATCTGTAGTCCCATCACCACCCCTAATTTCAGCAACAGCAAAATCACCTTCTCCAATAATATTAACCTCCATCCGCTCCCCAGTCATACACCCCGTACCCCCATTTACTTTCTCATTCACACTGGCTGGACCAGAAACAGATAATCCGGCCTCAGCATCACGGGGCACTAGGGCTGGGACAACCTCAGCTGGCCCTTTAAGGGACCGGGCAGCATGCTTGCCCGGTCTAGAGGAGGCCCCAGCCCTGTTCTTATTAGTGCCCTCCGCCTCATCAGCATCATCTCCAGTCTTTTCATGGCGCCGCTGATCAATGGGATCAGCGGCACCAATACAAAACAAAAGTTTTTCTTCACTTTTGGGAGTGTCCGTTATGCCCTTTGCTACCTCCGGCACTGAGTCACCCCCCTCTCCCACAGGGGAGCGAACTACAGCACCGGAGTCTGCCTCTCTGCCCACCGCTGGGCCGCCCTCACTGTACGGCCTTTCGGCCGATGCCTTCTCTGCTCCATCCCTGCTACTGCAAACAGGCATGGAGCTCTGCGCCCGTTTAGTATCTGTACTCTTCCCGCACCTTTGCACCGAGTCCACCACAGAACACGGGCTGGGCTGGGTAACGGGGCTTGCACAATGAGCTGACCCTGCGGCCGACTCAGGGTATACAGGGAGGGGGGTGTAGATGTAACTCACCACTTCTTGCTGCTTTGGCTTGGTCTTCTTTTTCTTCTTACCCCCAGGTGCCTCATTTGGGAGCTCATCTCCAAACACCAGGTTCTGAGGACACACTGGGGATTCCAGCATGCGGATCTGGGCCATTAGCGCCCCTCCCTGGTAGCTGCTGTCACTGTCCTCCCCTGAGTCGGCAGGTGATACTGCTGGTTGCTGTGCAGGGGGCCCACTGTACGGGGCCTGCTGCTGTTGCCGCAGGCCACCAGGTGGATCTGGCTGTTGTTCTTCCTCCATCTCCTCCACATCATCCACCTGGCTCTCAGGTTGCAGCCCCATCAACCTTTTATTTTTATCTTCTTCTTTCACCCTGAAGCGCTCCTCATTTTCCAGTTTCTCTTTAAATGGACCACTCTTCTCCAATAATTCGGCTCTCCTCTCCTCCAAAACTTGTATTTCAGACATGAGTCCCTTTATCTGCCCCTGGATCTCTGTCTTTTTCCTTTTTGGAGTAATCTTGGCCTTGGCACGGGCACACCGCTGTTTCTCTCGGAGCCTCCTGATGGCCTTACAGGCGTCTTCATACTCACGGAGGTGACTTTTTACCCGGGAGGTATAGGTGGAAATAGACTCCCGGGTCCTCAGCACTCCCCAGCCTTCCTCACTGAGGTCGGCTTCACCTCCGTGAGCACTCTGCCTTCTTCCAGACAAACCCAGCTTTCCGCTGGCTGCACCCAGCTTTTCCGAGGAGGATCCAGCCTTGCAGCTTCTCACCTCTGTGGGGGGAGTTGGAGCAGCATTGCTGCGACTCCTAGTAGAACGCCTCACCCCCAAATCCTCCGATGTACAGGCCGCTTGCTGGCTTCTACTGCTCCCCTGCGGCCTAGTCCGAGGAGCAGAAGCCTGGGCCTCGCCTCCCTCACTCATGCCTGGTAACCCACTCCCTCCCTGGGGAGGAGGAAGCAGGCCCCAGGTGGAAACGATGGAAATCCCTGGAGCTCAGGAGACACAGCAGACACACAGCACAGCTGAAGCACGACCACACCCGCAACTAATTGGTCAGCACTCCAGAGCTGTACTCACTATTCTGCTGGTGAGGTCACTGTGTACATACATTACATTACTTATCCCGTACTGCTCCTGAGTTATATCCTGTATTATACTCCAGAGCTGTAGTCACTATTCTGCTGGTGAGGTCACTGTGTACATACATCACATTACTTATCCTGTACTGATCCTGAGTTATATCCTGTATTATACTCCAGAGCTGTACTGTACTCACTATTCTGCTGGTGAGGTCATTGTGTACATACATTACATTACTTATCCTATACTGATCCTGAGTTATATCCTGTATTATACTCCAGAGCTGTACTCACTATTCTGCTGGTGAGGTCACTGTGTACATACATTGTGTGTCCTGTACTGATCCTGAGTTACCGTATTGATCGGCGTATAACACTGGTTTTGATGAATCTCCCCCAATATTCCTACCTGTATACTGGTATTATTGGTCTCAGTATACAGGATTTCGTCAGTAACAGTATGACTGTAATATGTATGGTGATATTTGGTAGCTATGGGGGAGATTTATCAAAACCTGCACAGAGGAAAAGTTGACCAGTTGCCCATAGCAACCAATCAGATAGTTTCTTTCATTTTACAGAGGCCCTTTTAAAAACAAGAAAAGCAATCTGATTGGTTGCTATGGGCAACTTTTCCTCTATGCAGGTTTTGATAAATCTCCCCCTACATAATTTATTTAGAGGTTCATGTTTCTATCAAGGGAAATTGTCTTACTTATGTTAATGTTTGACAGGTAAGTGCACAGAAAATAAGTGACATGTCACTTGTTTTCCAACGTGGGGACATGCTGAAGCTGCCTTTTAAGTCAATGGGAGCTTTAAGGTCAAGCTCCAACCATGCAACTCGCAGCTCAGAGATAATTTTCACCCACAGGAAATTCTATATAGCTATTATGGTCAACCATTTTGAAGAATGTTTTTGTCTCTAACCTGTTAGAACCATTATGGAATAGCATGTAAATTCAAGCCCCAGTCATTCATATTAAAAGCAGATAAAAATTTAATTGATTTTGAGAGACTCCCTCTCCAAACAAAGAAAATATCATGAATAAAACGTTTATGAAACTTGAAGAACTTTAAAAGTGGATGAACAGTAAAGAACACATTTTTCAAAGAGGCCCACAAAAAGGTTAGCGAAACTGGGCACTACTTTTGAGCCCATTGCTGTACCTGTGTGTTCAGTGTATATCTGATGGTTAAACTCAAAATAGTAGTGTGTAAGTATAAATCTTAGGCCTTTAAGGACAAAGTCCTTTTGGGCTTGGGGCATCTCCTTATCAAATTCTAAAAAGTGTGATATTGCATTCAGCCCGAGAGTATTGTCAATTACCGTGTACAATGAGGATATATCCATAGACACCAACAGATACTATTCATCCCATGGAATATCCATGATGTTTTTTAATAAAAATCAGTTGTATCCTTTTAAATAGGATTCTAAATAAAAAACATGTTTTTGTTAAAGGGGTATTCTGGTGGAAAACTTTTTTTTTATCAACTGGTAGCAGAAAGTTAAACAGATTTGTAAATTACTTCTATTAAAAAATCTTAATCCTTCCAGTACCTTTTAGCTGCTGAAAACTACAGAGGAAATTATTTTCTTTTTGGAACACAGTTCTCTCTGCTGACATCACGAGCAAAGTACTCTCTGCTGACATCTATGTCCATTTTAGGAACTGTCCAGAGCAGCATATGTTTGCTATGGGGATTTTCTCCTACAATGGACAGAGATGTCAGCAGATAGCACTGTGGTCATGATGTCAGCAGAGAGCACGGTGTTCCAAAAATAAAATAATTTCCTCTGTAGTATTCAGCAGCTAATAAGTACTGGAAGGATTTAGATTTTTTAATAGAAGTAATTTACAAATCTGTTAAAACTTTCTGGCACTAGTTGATTTAAAAAAAAAAAAAAAAAAAAAAAGAAGGTTTTCCACTGGAGTACAGCAATTTCTTGCCTACAGAGAGCCTCAGTAGGGGAGTAGAGCACTTTGCCTTGCTGTAACACGCATAGGGTGTGTGTTGGGTTAGTGAAATAATACTGTTATTCAGTATGACATGCAGATCAGAGGCGTCGCTATTAGAATCACTATAGCAGAGCGGCACAATGACAAAGCCGGGAGGTGGTATCAGTATGAGGAGACCATATAGTGGCTGAATGACACAGTGTAGAGGTGGCGGCAGCATGAGGAGAACATATAGTGGCTGAATGACACAGCCTGGAGGTGGCGGAAGCATGAGGAGACAATATAGGGGCTGAATGACACCGTGTGGAGGTGGCGGCAGCATGAGGAGACCATATAGTGTCTGAATGACAACAGGGAGGTGGCGGCAGTATGATAACATATAGTGGCTGAATGACACAGCCTGGTGGTGGCGGAAGCATGAGGAGACCATATAGTGGCTGAAGGACACAGCGTGGAGGTGGCGGCAGCATGAGGAGACCATATAGTGCCCAAAAGACATAGCCTGGAGTTGGTGGCAGCATGAGGAGAACATATAGTGGCTGAATGGCACAGCCTGGAGTTGCCGGCAGATAAGGAGACCATATAGTGGCTGAATGGCACAGCCTGGAGTTGGCAGCAGCATGAGTAGAACATATAGTGGCTGAATGGCACAGCCTGGAGTTGGCGGAAGCATGAAGAGACCATATAGTGGCTGTGACATCACAGAGGTGGCTGTCTGCTGATAGGCTACATGCGATTCAGGGTCATCCCACCTACCCTTGTTGCCACCTTCTCAGGATTCCTTGCCCCATGTCCTTACATGTGGATCGGCCATTTTAGATGCCCGGGAGCCTGGATCGCTCTAAATGGAGTTTAAGTTATTCGCAAAATCGAAAAGTGGAGATATTCGCATTCATTGTGAATCGACGTTTTCCTGAAATTTGTAACAAATTCAGATTCATCAGATTCGATTCGCACATCCCTAATCTTAACTGTCATTACACCTTCCTCTATTGGTGTATTTTCCTTTTCTCCCTCTCGCCTACATTTTCCTCCTTTACACCCATTTTCTCTGTCTTTTCATTTTAACCCTAGTGATGGGGCAATGTGTACCATCTCCACTGTTGGATTTTCTAGGGACAATGACAGTAGTGGTGTCTTGTGAACCATGGGAGGTGACTCTAAAAAAGCAGTAAAATTATGGGTATGTGGACTGTCTATAAGGGATTCTTCGGAACTGATCAAGGGAGTGCTGTGTGTAGACAGATTAATGTCAGTTGTACCTATCCTGGGAGTGAAAAATGTTGGTCTGATAGACATCTATTTGCAGTGGGAGTAATATGGTGTACAGTAATAAGGGAATCTTCTATTTGTTCTAGACAAATACTGTTTTAAGTGTATTGTACTCCTCACATATATGCACTATGTCAAGCAGAGAAGTGCCAGGACGTGCAAAGAGGAGTAGCAGAGGCCTAAATTCATCAGGCTCAGGCAGAGGTTGCAGCAGACTAGGGGCAAGTGGCAGCAGCAGTCGCAGTGAAAGGCCTGATCTCCCAGTATCAGCTAGCGGTCGTGTCTCGACCAGCAACCCATCTGTCATCTATTGGTTAACACAGTCATCCACTTCATCACAAGTGACATCTGATACCCCCAGTCAATAGTCGGTGGGTTTCTCAGACACAACCATCAGTTGACATGGCCTTGGAGCAATCCCTGTCCTCCCATTGCCTCTGTACTATGCTGTTCCCTCCCCTACAGAAGTATCTTATGCTGTGGGTTCAGCTCCACTATTGAGTGAGGATGATCTAATAGTGGACAGTCAGCATGGAGGAGACATCCGCTGCTTTTTCCACTATGCAGGCAGGTAGTGATCAGGAGAGTGACGTGGAAGGTAGTGTTGCCAGGGTTCAGGGTCCTGAAGCAGACACTTTTGAGGAACCTGAGGAGGACACCAGTGACATGCAGACACTTGTTGATGAAGCCGATCGCAATTGGGAGGCGGGTGCAGAAGGCGTTTCATCATCATCATCAGGAGAAGAGGGTTGCAGGTTGCTCGTGAGGCAGCAGCTGAGCCAGCAAGGTGGTAGCATGGTTTGCAGTCAGCATGGTGGCAGGAGTGGAAAGTCTGTAGCCAAACGTGCCTGGGAAAGACCACCTTCTTCACGGCAGCCTACCTTTACAGGAGATAAAGGAACAGGGGTTCCTGGAGACGGTGGCAGTAGCATTCAATTAGTGCGGACTGTTCGTGGGAAAATCAGCTACTCAGCAGTGTGGCAGTTTTTCATCAAGCATCCGGAGGAGGTTAACATAGCCACATGCAAGATGTGGTGGCAGAAGGTGAAGCGCGGTCAGGGTCCCAATGTTTGCACCACGGCCCTGCGTCAACATATGCTGCGGCACCATAAAGCGGCCTGGGAGAACCATAAAAATGTCAGGAGTTACAAATATATTTCTCTTTCATTTATTTCACTAGGTTTAGTATGTAACCTTGTTTTTCTATTCCACATATTATTATGGTCATTTATTTCTGCTTTTCTCTTCTACATGCTTTACATAATGGTGAACAATGATTTTTGTTCTGCATCCTGGAAAGCAGAGTAGTTCAAGCCTCACTCCCGATCCCTGTTCCAATACGAGATGTCAATCTACATCATTTGAAATGTCATTTCCGTTTATCTGTTAATTTATTTATACGTTTTATTCTATATTGCCTATTCAAAGTTTATCTTTCCATTCAGCTATCCATTAGTATTGATTGTCTGCATCCTAATTTTTATCACTATTCTATTTTTTCTTATGTATATTTGATTTATATTTTAAGCTAATTAATCGTACCCACCTAATTTTGGCGGGTTTTTCTGAGTTTGTTTGTGTATATATACCCTCTCAGATGGCCTCCCTAATAAAAGATATTCTATTTTAAAATTATATCTTTTTGTCTGTTACCTCCGGAGAAATCTGCGCCTACAGGTGTTTTTTCTTCATTCTTCTGTTACTGGAAGAACCATGGCTTTGATGTAGTGGTCCAGTCTGTTGCATCACCCAGTGGCACGCCGCTACTTTTTTCAGCCAGCCAAGGCTCCACCACCTCAGTCGAAGGGAGCTGTGTGTCAAACTCTCCTTCTGTCGCTCTAGATGCTCCTGCTCCTCCTACTTTTAGTCAGTCATTCCGCCAGCAATCAATCGGCAAAGCCATGTCCAAGAGACAACCGTATGCGCCCACTCATCCAACGGCGCAGAAGATGAATGTGCTCCTGTTCAAGTTGCTGGTGCTGCAGTCCCTCCCTTTTCAAGTGGTGGACTCTGCACCTTTCAGAGAACTGATGGCTTGTGCCGAGGTGGAGAGTGCCAAGCCGTCATTTCTTTGCGAAGAAGGCAGTACCAGCCCTGCACAATTTTGTGGAAGAGAAGGTGGGCCAGTCCTTGAGCCTGTCAGTGTGTACCAAAGTGCCCGGCAGCGCCGATGTCTGGAGCTGTAACTATGGTCAGGGACAATACATGTCCTTTACGGCCCACTGGGTGAATATGGTTCCTGCACAGTCACAACACCAACTTGGACAGGTCACGCCAACCATGTTGACAGTGTGCGACTCCGCCTCCTCCACCGTGTCCTCAGCCTCCACTGCACAGACAAGTCTCAGTGCCCCTTCAGCATACCATGTGTGCAGGGCACGGCAGTGTCACGCTATTCTTCAGATGGTTTGCCTTGGCGAACAGAGCCACACAGGGGAGTAACTGCTAAAAGTAATTCATAAAGAAGTCGGAGCATGGCTTACTCCACGAAAACTGGAAATGGGAACCATGGTGACTGACAACGGAAAGAACATCTTGTCTGCACTGCGACAAGGGAGGCTGAGCCATGCACCCTACATGGCATACGTATTCAATCTGGTTGTCAACCATTTCCTGAAGTGTTCCCCCCATTTGTAAGACATCCTAACAATGTGAAGGAAACTTTGCATGCACTTCAGCCACTCGTAGACAGCAAAGCACACCCTCCATGAGCTGCAGCATCAGAATGGTATCCCCCAACATACTCTGATTTGCGACATTGCCACATGTTGGAATTCCACCATCCATATGTTGGACCGACTATATGAACAGAGAAAAGCCATCACAGATTTCTTGATGAAGCGGATAGGGGTACTCCCCTGTGTAACTTCAATGTCAACCAGTGGCAGCTGCTGTTTTGCTAGCATACGTGACACCTGCTGTTTTGTTTGCTCAGGCCCTTTGAGGAAGCCACATTATTAGTCTGTCGCCATTGACGTCATTCCAGTGCTTCATTTCCTACAACACATGTTGGAAACTATGGCTGGTCGAGGCAATGGAGATGTGGCACCTACATCTCACAGCCACATGAGACCTATCGGGGTTGAACTGGAGGAGGAGGGGCACTAGGGAGCACAGTTTACATTTCGAGATGGGCGGTTTTTCTAGCCCTCTGACAGGAGAGGAGGAGCAGCCAGAGGGTTATAAGGAAGGCGAGACAGAGGAGCCATACACACCGTGGCAGTATGCAGTGGAGATGGAGTCCCTCCGAGCCACTTGCACAAATGGCACAATGCATTCTCACTTGCTTGCATAGTGACCGCCAGATTGTCACCATTTGGCAGCGGGATGACTTCTGGCTCTCCACCTTATTGGACCCTCGCTACCACCACAAAATGGGGGCCTTTTAAACACAACCAATGAGAGGGAGGACAAACTGTCCTACTAGAGACATCCTATGTAGTTAGTTGGCCGATACCTATCGGCGCCATCATCCATCCTCTCTCAGGTCTGACTCAGGGGGCCCTCTGCGCTCACCTTCCACTGCCATGGCTGCTGGGGAGGGGTGGGGTGGCAGGAGCAGTACCAGCTCCATCAGCAGAAGCCTGAGTCTACAGTTGCTGATGAGTACTTTTCTTCACCCGCATAGTGAAACAACTCATCCGCAGCAGGTAGACCTGGAGCAGGACCTGAACCAGCAGGTGGTGGCATACCTTGACATGCCCATGCCAACACACCTTGAAGATCTGCTGGACTTCTGGACAGCCAAACTTGATTTGTGGCTGCAACTAGCAGAGTTAGCTCTGCTCCGCTCCTTAAGTATGCGCACATAAACTTATCTCTCCTGCTCCTTACCGTGATAAAGAACCAGAGGGGATCTCTCTCCCATTGCTCCGACCTGCCGTACGTGGCACTCCGGGAGTCGGCTGAGCTGCTTTCCATCACCGGCTCACTGCGCACAGTACTGCAGTCGCGCGAACACAGCAGAGTGAACCCGGAAGAGAAGTCCCGGCGGCCATTTTAGACATACTCGCGCTGTTGCCACAGCGCGTGTGAGACGCAACACTCTCCTGCTCCCAAAGTGATTGACCACAGCCACAGATAAGTACTCCAAAGTGGGGGACTATTACAATATCCAACCATGTAAAAGGGATATCTGCTGTGTATGATTGGATATCGCTGTTGATCTGGCATATAGGGGCTGAGAGATCCCACTACAGTGGAGACAGTAACACAAACTTCCCTCTCCCCTGTCTAATACTTACAGATTCATATGAGATTTGTTATTATTGTGATATATACGAGCTGCTCATCCAGACAATAATTACTGAAGTACAGCTCCAGCACCTCTGGAACTTCATCTCCTCGCTACAAAGCATTCACCCCATTACTTCTAACATTGCCTACTGTGGTCATACAGATTCTTTATTGCATAATTTCTGCAGATACTATTGTTTACTGGAGGGCCTACTTCCTAACAAAGGTGAAACTATTGTAACCCATATCTACTGGAGGCTAATTTAGTGGTCTCGTGGCTCGATATATAGCATCTGATCCAACAGATACATATGTTTTCACCTTAAATACAGGTGCCATCTACACTCACTTAACAACCAATATCCGAATTTCTATCTGAGCGTTAGTGGTATGACAAGACACAGATCCAGTCTTCCAAATCTAAAGTTAACCCCGAATCCTCTGAAAAAAAACAAATATACACCAAAAAGGAACTCTAATTCGTCATTTAAAGACAATTCCAATAAAAACATGCCTTCTGATAAAAAGAAAAAAGACAAAAGCCAATCTACAATTACTACAAGAAATAAATTTGCCGCATTTGAGGACATTCAGGATCAAGACGAAACTTGTCTGTCCGCTACTAGTCCTAGATATGCTAATTCATCTCCTTCAAATAACCCCGTGAAACAGAAAGCTAGGTGGGACGATGACACAACCAAAAAATCTTCCCATCAACCTCAAGAAGTAGACTTTTAAGAAGCTATGAGTCCTCTACATACAACTGAAGAGGCCGCCTCTGAATCCTTTATCAAAGAAACTATGCTAATGCTCCACAAAGCATTTAAGAGTTTGCTACTGCCTCTGCCAAAACAAATAAAAGAATAGAGGTAGTTGAGGATAAAATTCAACACATAGAGACAAAAGTGGGGGAGTTTGCGGACCACACCTCCACAAAACATGAGATAGAAAAATTGCGCATGAAAGTAGCGGATATTGAAGATAGAAATAAATGCAACAATGTCAAGTTCAGAGGAATAAGCAAAGATTACACTTCTGATATACTGGAAAAATATGTTAAAGACGTTATTAAAGCTATGGTTCCTGAAAGCACTCCCCACGATTTAATAATCAATAGAGTTCATAGGCTTCCAAAACCGAGAGGCCTTCCTGATGCGATTCCCAGAGATGTGATTGCCAGAATTCATTTCTTTCACAAAATAGAAAAATTAATGAGAAATATGAGAAAAAAGAAACCTGATACTCCAATGCTTTACAAGGATATACAAGTCTTTGCAGATCTGTCGCAATATACCCTTCAGGCGAGGAAACAACTACAGGTCATAACATCCACTCTCAGGAACAACTCTATAACCTATAGGTGGGGTTTTCCGACCAAACTTGTCATTAACCATGACAACAAGACGTTCCTGGTGGACTCAGCAGCAGATGGAGAGGAGCTATTGAAGAAGTGGGGCCTGTCTACACACACCTCCACAAAGCCAGCAAATGCAGAATTACCTTGAACTCTCTAATGCCCTCAGTTTAACACTTTTCATCTCCCGGTGTTACTCAAAAGTGATTACCCCATTGATACTCTGTGTGATAGTCTAATGATTTCCTTTTATGTTTTTTTGTTTTCATTCTTCTGACATGTCAGACCTCCCCAAGTCTGCGCAGAATAAGTCACTCTGCACTTTTCATTTTTATTCTCTGGTTATTTTTTCATTCTATGTTAATTATTTGTTTTCTTTATCTAGTTTGGGAGCGCAATGTAATGACACTTTGCTGTGACAACTGTTTATACGATAGGTGGATCTTGGACTCTGCCCACTCCTTGTCATATTTTTGCTTAGATGTGGTAAGTGCAATGATACTCTCATTTGAAACACACACAGTATGAGTATAAAAATTTGCTTGCACAATGTGCGGGGCTTGAATAGCCCTCATAAACGATCCTTTATGTGGTCAGATTTAAAGAAAGCCTCCATTGATGTCGCGTGTATTCAAGAGACACATCTGAAAAAAGATAACCACCCGAATATTTCACACAAAAACTATCCACACATTTATTTATCTAGTGCACCCTCTAAGAAAGCTGGTGTATTGATAGCAATTAAAGATTCTGTGACCTTTATTGAACACACCATAGTCACTGATGTAGGTAGAAGGTATTTAATATTAATATGTACCATTAATAATGTTCTCTTTACCATAGTTAATGCTTATGCACCGAATTCCAGACAGATTAATTTCCTCAACTCCTTACTTAAAAAAAAAAACGTAATATTTTGCAAGGCAAACTCATCCTATGTGGAGACTTGAATGCAATTAACATTGCTTCTCTGGACTCCACCTCGGTTTCCAATTCTCCACCAGTCCAATTAAATAATTGGTTGAATGACAATGAGTTACTAGATGTGTGGAGGTGTATGCATGACAACGAGAGAGATTTTAACTACTACTCAACTCCTCACAACATATATACGAGGATAGACTACTTCATTACAAATATATGGTCTATCAAAGACGTCATTAAATGTGACCTTGGATCAATAACGTGGTCAGATCATGCACCGCTATACATGCTCATTGACATGCCCAATTTCCCCTCTAATGTATATCAGTGGAAAGTCAATTCATTTATTTTAAATAACCCCAATACGGTAGAAGTCTTGAAGGGTGAATTGACTGAATTTTTCAAGATCAATGAAAACTCTGTCTCTGATCCGGCAACCTTGTGGTGTTCCCACAAGGTGTTCGCTAGAGGTGTCTTATTGAAGCACACTGCTAGAGCAAATAAATTATACAATAAAGATATCTCACTGACGTTAGAAAATATTAGATTGCTGGAGGCGGAACATAAATTGAATAGGTCTAAACTTGACACCCTACTCTCCCTTAGGTCCCAGTGTTTAAAATTGGCTAAATTATTACAATAAAAATTTGATAGACATACTAAACACTCGAGAACAAACTTTTATCAAAATCTTAACAAACCTACTAGCTTAATGGCGAATTTAGCTAAACATAGACAATCCAAAAATAGACTTCCTTTCCTGAATCCCCCAGATGGTTCCCCTAAAATATATCATCCGCAAAAAATAGCTGATAAAATTAGCGAACATTATAGTAACCTCTATAACCTAAGTAACGATCATAATATACCCCAACCAGTTGTAACAGATACACGACTACTTAAATTCCTGTGATTTAAAAATTATTTCCTCTGAGGACACCAGCTTAATTTCTCAACCGTTTACTATAGATGAAATTCGCAAAACTATAGACTCCCTTAAAAAGAAAAAATCCCCCGGTCCGGATGGTTTTAATGCTGAATATTATAAACTGATGTCTCCAGTCTTCTTGCCACACTTAGCCTCCACGTTCAATAGTGTCCTTCAGGGCAAATGCTTTCCTCCTGAAATGGTAAGAGCCACAATAGTTACCCTGCCTATAGCAGGGAAAGTTCCAGATTGGCCTACTAATTATTGTTCCAGATTGGCCTAACAATATCATTGTTGAATGTGGACATCAAGTTATATGCGAAGATTTGGGCCAATAGGCTTTCTCAGAACCTCCCGGAAATCATCAACAAGGATCAGGTGGGCTTTGTAAAGGGGTGTCTGGCGGAGGATGGTATTAGAAGAGTGATAGATTTGATGTCGGTTGCGGGTGGGGGTCGGACGCCTTCTCTGCTCCTCTCTTTGGATGCGGAGAAGGTGTTCGACCGGGTGCACTGGATCTTTGCCAGAGAGACCCTTGCAGATTTAATCTTCCCGAAACATTCATTCATGTGGTTTGGGATCTATATGGAGACCCTTCAGCTTCAGTATTTGTTAATGGAATAATGTCAACTCCCTTTAAAATCACTAACGGAACAAGACAGGGGTGCCCATTATCCCCTCTGATTTTCATTATGATTATGGAAACATTGGCATCTAAAATCAGAGAAGACCGCTATATTGAAGGTATCTCAGTGGGCGATGTCCAACATAAAATTAGACTATACGCAGACGACGTTTTACTTCTATTATCAAACCCCTTGAAATCTTTAACTGCGGTTAGATCTCATATTCAGGTTTTTGGTGACCTTACTTAAGTGAAATAAAATAAATGAGTCGAAATCCTAAATCTTAAATATAAACCTTCCCAATCAAACTGTCGCACAAATCTCTTCCTTATTTCCATATAAATGGGCTACAAATCACATCCCTTATTTAGTCGTCAACATCACTAACTCCTACTCCACTTTAATAGAGGCTAATGTCCCCACATTTACCCACTCATTGCAATTAGAGCTAAATAACACATCTCAAAAAAATTGGAGTTGGCTTGGCCGTAGAGTGTTGTTCAAAATGCTTTACTTACCTAAAATCTTATATTTGTTTAGAACCATTCCACTAAACATTCCAAATAAACAAATTATGAAACTACAATCAATGATCTCTAGGTTCATCTGGGGAGGAAGTCGCCCAAGGGTGGCTGCAGGTATCCTCTAAAAATCATCAGCCAATGGTGGTTCGGCTATCCCCAATCTGATGGCATACAGATCAGCCATTGTTATCAAACAATCCATGAAATGGATTGAAGAAGTCTCCGCTAGGCCCATATGGGTAGATATTGAGTCTTCATATTCATGTATTACCAATTGGAATGACCTTTGGCTTAACCCTCATAGGATTAGCTCCTTAACCCCTTAAGGACTCAGGGTTTTTCCGTTTTTGCACTTTCGTTTTTTCCTCCTTACCTTTTAAAAATCATAACCCTTTCAATTTTCCTCCTAAAAATCCATATTATGGCTTATTTTTTGCGTCGCCAATTCTACTTTGCAGTGATATTAGTCATTTTACCCAAAAATGCACGGTGAAACGGAAAAAAAAATCATTGTGCGACAAAATCGAAGAAAAAACGCCATTTTGTAACTTTTGGGGGCTTCCGTTTCTACGCAGTGCATATTTCGGTAAAATTTACACCTTATCATTATTCTGTAGGTCCATACGGTTAAAATGATACCCTACTTATATAGGTTTGATTTTGTCGCACTTCTGGAAAAAATCATAACTACATGCAGGAAAATGTATACGTTTAAAAATGTCATCTTTTAAGGTCTTTGGGCTTGGAAACTTTAGTTTGTAACTGAATTGAAAACTGGCTCATGGATCGTACCCAGAGAGTGTTGGTCAATAATTCGTACTCTGATTGGTCCCCGGTTATTAGTGGTGTACCCCAAGGTAGGTGAATCTTGTGGTGAAGAAGAATGTATATTTCTAACTTCCATTGCAGAGTATGATCAGTGAAATGTTTGCGTCTATTTAATGTTTTTAGGAGGACGTTAGGATGTAGCCAGTAAGTATTTGTGTGTCGGTCTATATGTTCTGCTACAACGGTTTGTTATATTAGATATAATAGTGTCTGGGCTACAAGGTTAAACTACAACATTGGGTTTTCCATTATTTAGGCTCCAAGGTATATGGATTGGAGAGGTTCTTTATGTTGCCCTATGGTTCATACGTTATCTAGACATTCATTCAGTCCTGCCGTGTGTAGCGTATCCATCTTATAAATCCAATAGGATTCCCGTTTACAAAGTGTACTGAAGCGATCGCCTGTGTCTTCTGGTATTTGCTCAATGGCGGTAAATAAAAATATGTGACATCGCCGCGTGCGGAAATGTCCGAATTATAAAAATATATCGGTATTTAAACCGCACGGTCAATGGCGTCCAAAATAGCGCATTTTTGGTCACTTTTTATATAATGAAAAAATGAATAAAAATCAAAAAGTCCGATTAATACAAAAATGGTACAGCTAAAAACTTCAGATCATGCCGCAAAAAATGAGCCCTCATACTGCCCCGTATGCGGAAAAATAAAGTTATAGGGGTCAGAAGATGACAATTTTAAATGTATAAATTTTCTGCACGCAGTTTTTTTTAAATGGGAAAAGGGAGGTGATTCTTACTTTTATTAGGGAAGGGGTTAAATAATTTTTATTAACTTTTTTTCCACCTTTTTTTGCAGTTATAGTCCCCCTTAGTGGCTATTACACTGCACATACCGATCTCATACACAGATCATTGCCGTGCATTGACACGGCAAAGATCAGTGTTATTGGCAGTCGATTGCTCCATGCTTGAAATCCAGGCTTGAGCAATCAATCGCCGATCGGATGCGACGGAGGCAGGGTTTTACATTGGGTTTTCCATTATCTAGGCTCCAAGGTATATGGATTGTAGAGGTTCTTTACATTGCCCTATGGTTCATACGTTATCTAGACATTCATTCAGTCCTGCCGGGTGTAGCGTATCCATCTTATAAATCCAATAGGATTCCCGTTTACAAAGTGTACTGAAGCGATCGTCTGTGTCTTCTGGTATTTGCTCAATGGCGGTTATAGTAAAATCTTCCATCTTGCTGGTATGTTTTTCCATTGCATGGCGAGAGACGCTGTGTTTTGTGAACTGGTGGGTGATATTAAATCTATGTCCATTTATTCTGCTTCTAAGGGATTGTGTGGTTCGTCCAATATATTGTAAATGGCATGTACCCTCAATTAGATAGATGACAAATGCTGAGCTACAATCCATTCTTGTTTTTAGCTGGGACGTCTCACCGGTTTGGTTGCTCATGACAGATCCATTGTTCAGATTATTACAAAGTTTGCAGGTTTTATTCTGACACTTAAATCATCCCTTGACAGTGGAGCTCGCTATTTTCTGTTGTGATTTTTCCTTTTTTAGATGGCTAGGGGCCACATAGTTTTTTATTGTTTTTGCCCTTCTGTATGTGAATCCAGGGTTAGAAGGTAATACCTGTTTTAGTGTCGGGTCATGTTGTAATATGTTCCAATGAGTATTGAATATTTGTTTAATGGATTTGTAGCCAGCTGAGTAATCTGTTATGAAATTATATTTGTGTCTTTCTATGGGTTGTTTTTTTCCCTTTTGGTGGTTGTATTGTGCGTGATCCTAATGCTCTCGTGTACGCTGCATTTATAATGGGTTTTGGATACCACTTTTTCGTCAACTTTTTTTTTCTTTTTTATAATATTGCTCTGTGCTTGGAAATCTGTGGTTTTTGTACAATTCCGGCTTACTCTAATGGAATTGACCTTACGGGACACTTTTTTCCATTTCTGGAAGTGGCAACTCCTAAAGTCCAACAGGCTGTTACAGTTTACGGATTTGAAGAATGTTTTCGTTATGATGGAGGTGTTCTCTGAAGTAAGTTCCAGGTCCAGGTATTCTGTCTTGTCTTTTGTACTTTTTCCAGTTAGTGTGAGGTTATAATTATTTATGTTCAGGTAATTTTTAAAGGCTGAAAACTGGTCTTCCGTCCCATCCCAAATGAATAGCAGGTCGTCAATGTATATTTTGTACATTATGATACATTGACTCCAGGGGTTATTGTTGTCAATGTAATGGTTCTCAAATGCCCCCATATAGAGATTTACAAATGCAGGGGCAAATCGTGTGCCCATCGCTGTTCCGGTGATCTGTAGATATATATTATCTTCAAAATTGAAGTAGTTATGGGACAATATGAATGATATACTGCTTGTAATGAAATCCTTCTGTTTCGTTGGTATTGAAGTATCGGCAGCTAGGACAGCCATTATAACCGAGTCTCTGTTTGTGTGGAATATTTGAATATAAAAGCGGACACATCCAGGGTGGCCCATCTGTAGCTGTTTTTCCAATTAAGGGGTTTGAGTAGTTCGATGAGGGTGGGCGTGTCCTTAAGGTATGACGGAAGGATAGTGACATATTTTTGTAGTTTTATGTCGATGTAGTTTGATAAGTTGTTGGTGATGGAATTAAATCCCGAGATGATGGGATGGCCGGGGGGGGGGGGGGGGGGGGGGGTAAACTGGGTCTTTGTGGATCTTTGGTAAATGATAGAATATAGGCATTCTTGGATTCCGGATTTTTATGAAGTCGCGTTCCTTTTTGTTTAGAACTCCAATCTCAAAAGGCGTTGTCAATGAGAGTATGACATTCACTTTGATATTCAATGGTGGGGTCTGAGGGTAGTTTAATGTAGTAATTCGGATCGGATATGATTTTTGAGGCTTCAGCTAAATACATCGGACGGTCCTGAATAACTATTCCTCCAACTTTATCGGCACTTCTTACGATATGATCATTTTCGCCAGTTCTCTCATAGCTCGCTCATCTTATCGCAATGTTGCGTTTGATACTGTAATTATTGTTGATTTTCGAAAATCTTCTGCCACTAGGGCGTAAAAGGTTTCCACAAATTCCCCTTTATATATGTTTGGTAAAATTTTGATTTCGGTTTCAGGTCTGTGAATGTTACTGGTGGGTCCAGACTTGTGGTAGGGGAGGTTGTGGGTTGTTCAGGCGTATTTGTTTTCTTTCCATTCTGTTCCATTATTTTGAAATGGCGGGTGAGAGTACGTTTTTTGATGTAGTGGTTGAGGTCTATGAATAGTTTGAATTCATCAATCTTGAGAGGGACAAAATGATAGTTTTTGCTTAGGATGTCCCTCTCCGATTGTGATAGTATATGGCTAGAGAGATTGAATATTTTTAATGTAGTTTCTTGTTCGTCTTTGTTCTTGGTTTGTTTCTGTCTTCTTGTCCCCTTTCCTCTGTATCCCCTTTTGGTCTTTCTTCTTCTTCTTCTTCCAAGTTCTTTTCTGCCTCGCTGGGCTGTAATATTCTGTTATTAGGGTTTTGAGGGTCTCTGGTCTGCCTTGAAGAGTGGGGGTTGGTGTCAGGACTTGTCATAGTTCTAAAAAAGCTGGTGAATTTCTGTGTATGTTTGATGGTGTGGAGAAGATTTCCTGTCCTATTTCCTCCGTATTCCTAATGGTCGTGTTGGGGCTCTATTGTGGGGTGGTATACCCGTGGGGTCATGCAATGGTGACCCCAGGTGAGTTGACCTGAGTTTTCTATGGCTACTCCAGAGACAGATGTGGGGGGTAGGGCTAGTGATGACATTTCTCGCGCTTGCTGTAATAGAAAATCTAGATCGGATGGTAATGTTCTATGTCCAATGATTCCTCTGTCGGAGGGTGCGCCTCTCTAGATGGAAAAATGATGTCCTGTGTAGGACTCAGGAGGACCGATAATTGGCTCAGTCTGATGTCCCCAACTGGATCCTTTACGAAGTTATTAAATTCGGAGGTATTCCTGGTTCTTACTGGTGTCCCAGTGATGAGTTTCTTAGAGAGGAGTGGAAATTTCTTTGTTATATAATTGCTTTTTGGGTTGCCATGGGTCCCCTTTATGCTGCTGAGGCTCTCTCTTCTGTTCATGCTTCCCGTGTCCTTTTTTTCCAGAGTTTCAGTGATTTTGTTATTTGGTTTCTGGAAGGAGCTATTTGTAAAGAACCGTCCGTTTTGGGCTTTGGTTTTTCTATCCTCATTAGTTTTTTGGAACCTTTGTGGTTGGTGGCAATGTGTTTGATTTTGTAGTGGAAATTTCTGTTTTATCTTTTTTCCAATACTTTACATTGTCCGTGAGGTAGTCCTTTAATTTTTGTGAATTCAGGTAGAAAAAACAGGCATGGCCGCACATCTACAATCTTGCATAATGATCTAATTGCTTCTCAGCATAATATCAAAAACTAACAGGTAGTTAGTATACATTTTTGATCAAAAAGTACAAGCCCACTCGCCACGTCAAGGCCACCTATTTAGAGTGGGTCCCTAACATCCCTAGCATAAAATGGCGTAGCACCAGTGCCCACCGGGGGGGGGGGGAACGACCCACCGGCAGAGCGGCCCCAATGCCACTCAAACCAGTCTATGGGCCGCACCCCCCCACAGAAACGGCGCCACGGCGGAAACAGACGCCGCACAGCACCACACCAGTGTGAACAAGGTGTTATAGCACACTTACCATGCTCTCCCAGTCAGACTGGGAGGCTGCTAGGAAAGAAATGGCCCTTGTGTAGCTAACTACTACTTATATAGGGTTGGGCTGAGGGGGTGGGGAAGAGTGCAGACACATGTTCAAAAAAAAAAACAAAAAACTTTTTGATCAAAAATGTATACTAACAACCTGTTAGTTTTTGATATTATGCTGAGAAGCAATCAGATCATTATACATGATTGTAGATGTGCGACCATGTCTGTTTCTTCTACCCGAATTCACACTGTTTTCTATCCCCTCCTTTTTTTTGTGTGAACATGTGTCTGCACTCTTCCCCACCCCCTCAGCCCAACCCTATATAAGTAGTAGTTAGCTACACAAGTGCCATTTCTTTCCTAGCAGCCTCCCAGTCTGACTGGGAGAGCTTGGTAAGTGTGCTGTTACACCTTGTTCACACTGGTGTGGTGCTGTGCAGTGTCCGTTGCTGCCGTGGCTGTGGGGAGGTGCGACCCATAGACTGGTTTGAGTGGCATTGGGGCCGCTCTGCCAGTGGGTCATTCCCCCCGTGGGCACTGGTGTCACGGCGGTGGTGGTCGCCGCCCAGTGCTACGCCATTTTATGCTAGGGACGTTAGGGACCCACTCTAAATAGGTGGCCTTGACGTGGCGAGTGGGCTTGTACTTTTTGATCAAAAATGTATACTAACAACCTGTTAGTTTTTGATATTATGCTGAGAAGCAATCAGATCATTATACAAGATTGTAGATGTGCGACCATGTCTGTTTCTTCTACCCAAATTCACCCTTTCATTTTTGTGTTTTTTTCTCCAATGTGTCTTTTTCTACATTTAAAATTCTCATGGTGAGTAATTTATCCATGCGTGTGAAGTCTCGGTTGGTTTTGTATTTATTGAGAGTTTCAGTTATTTCCATAATTCTCTCTCCTATGGTTGTACATAGTTTTTCTCTTTTTTCAAAGAGGGTCTACATCATATTTAGGGAGAAACCGTGGATGATATTTTCCCATTTCTTTTCGTCATTTTTAAATGCCAGTTCCGGACGCATGCGTAATCCTCTCGGGATGATATTCTCCTCCATATAGATCCTCATAAATTTCAGATCCAAGCGGTGTTGGACTTCGATTTTCAATAGGCGTTCAAGTTCTAGGAACAGGTTAGGTAAATTGATTCCCCGATCTGTATTCTCGGGTTCCTCGATTGTTGTTATAACCTTGATTTTACAGACTGTTCGATTAGTTTTTCCCTCTCACTAAGTCTGTTTTGGTAGTATTCCATTTTGGAGTTACGTTATTTCAGTTTGTGATGTCAGGCAGCCGGTATTCGTAGATGCCTGGTGTGTGTATTTGGTTTGTTTCGTTAGTGTGGATGGTATACACGTATTTGCTACAAATACTAATGATTGGCACACTTTCGTAATTACATCAAAACAGTATATGTAGGGCCCTGATATTTGCAACCAATGAGTAAATTCTGAAAGTCCAAACTAGCTCACCCCGCCTGGACAACCGGAGCACGGATCCAGGTGCTGGACAACACCGAGAATGTAGAGAAGAAAGTAGCGTTGGATCCAGCTTCAATTGCTATAAAACCGTCTTTATTCAAAGGACATGCAAGGAACAGCAGAGGTTACGCGTTTCAAGCGGCAGGCGCGCTTAGTCATACAAGTGCAAGGAAAACACGTATATAAAGGTGGAGCATTCCCACCTAAGCACAGGTGTTGTGGTCAGGTGGGATTAACCCTTTACATATTTTTACAAATATGGTGGCATAAAAGATATATTAATAATATATCTTTTATGCCACTATATTTGTAAAAATATGTAAAGGGTTAATCCCACCTGACCACAGCACCTGTGCTTAGGTGGGATTGCTCCACCTTTATATACCTGTGTTTTCCTTGCACTTGTTGTATGACTAAGAGTGCCTGGCGCTTGAAACGCGTAACCTCTGCTGTTCCTTGCATGTCCTTTGAATAAAGACGGTTTTATAACTATTGAAGCTGGATCCAACTCTACTTTCTTCTCTAATGAGTAAATTCTTAAATGTGAAACATAAAGGTCAAACATACATCTTCAGAAATGATCATGCCAAACACACATAATCCAACTTATTGTACACAACCACATCATAAACCTAATAAGAAACCACATAAGCAACATTTAATTGAAATTTTCATGTTTTAAAACTATTTGATTTATGTAAAGTTTTTCTATGTGAAACCCGTCATCAGTAAGCGCTACCTGTGGAGCGCCGTTCACACCAGGTAACCTGTCAATCAGGTTTCTTACGAGCTTTTTTTAGGTTAAATAGTAAGCACACCACGTATGTCTGTTAAAGCCATTTGTTCATTGAGAAAGGGATGTGCAGTCCCGAAACATGTCTGATATTGGCTCAATAAAGAAACTTTGCACAATACTCAACTTGTTTTGGATTATATTCAAGCGGACTGCGCCTCGTACCCTGGCATTTTCCAGATAGTATCGCTTTCCCCGCATATACCTGTTACCATCAGCTGGAACTTCCAGGATCTGATTCCCGGGTGGCTGCACCGCACAACGTACTACCTTCAAAAAGCTTCACCAAGTGGTTGTGTCTGCCAACACAACCCAAAAAGGTGAGTTTATTTCTCATTACTCTACAATATTGACAACCTTATCAGACGTACTGTCCTATGGGAGGCTCTCCCTTTTTTTTTCTTCATAGTACTGCATTCAGCAAATTCATGTTAACACAACATTTCTTATGTTAATGCTCCATTTTCATCAAGCATTAGGAGATTAGCATCTGAAGTGTATAATAGGAACCTTTTATACATTTTAGATGATAATCTTCTAATGACTAAATCTGAGCATAATCATGTGAAATGTAGTAACATGAATTTACTGAATACTAGAGTTTATTTTCATATGTTTAGTAACAAGAGCATGTCATAAGTGTGTGCAACAAGGCATTATATATGGATCTACAATAGGAGCTTTCTATTCGCCATTTTATAAATATAATTTTATGATATCAGTTATAACTGGTGTTATCCACAAGGGCCCTGTGGTTTACCAGTTTAATTACAATTGTATACCTATTAATATATTTGTATAATAAATACTATTTTTACAACTTCGAGGACTGGTTTGCTATTTCATATTATAGGTTTCTTAAAGCTGCAGGACTGCAACTCCCAGTATGCCTGTACAACCATTGACTGTCTGAGCATGCTGGGAGATGTAGTTTTGCAACTGCTGGAAGCAGTCGGGAAACATTGCTGTATGGGGTGAATTGTGTGTACTGTATGTGTTTGACATCACATACAATACTGTACTATAAAATACCTGCAGGGGGGACAGAATGTCCTCCATTGCGATCCTGAACACTACAACTACACAGGAAGGGGAGGGCAGCAGCAGCCTATTGGATGCCTGCAGAAAGATGCTGCAGGCCATTGGCTATGGCTACACTGTGGAGGCCTGCACAGGGCTGGCTGACTACAGGGGACATGTGAATAACCAGAGGCAGAACAGGGCACATTAACCCCTTAACGACCACGGACATAAATGTACCTCCTGGTTTGGCGGTACTTCGAGCACCAGGACGTACATCTATGTCCTGTGTATGACGTACATTATGTCCTGTGTATGTGCTGCTATCAGCTGCTGAGGACCCGCCGGTAATGGCCGACATATGCGATCATGCGGATGTCCGCCATTAACCCCTCAGATGCCGTGATCAGTACAGATCATCGCATCTGCGGCAATGCGCATGTTAAAATAGATGATCGGATCGCCCGCAGCACTGCCGCGGCGATCCGATCATCTGTAATGGCTGACTGAGGTCCCCTCACCTGCCTCCATCCGTCTCCCGGCGTCTCCTGCTCTGGTCTGAGATCGAACAGACCAGAGCAGGAGATAGCCGAGAATACTAATCAGTGCTATGTCCTATGCATAGCTCTGAACAGTATTAGCAATGAAATGATTGTTATAGATAGTCCCCTATGGGGACATAAAAAGTGTAAAAAAAAAAGTTGAAAATTAAAAAAAAAAAAAAGGGAAAAATCCCCACCCCAAAAAAAAATTGTCAGTTTTTCCATTTTACCCCCAAAAAGCGTCAAGTTTTTTTCCCATAAACATATTTGGTATCGCCGCGTGCATAAAAGTCCGAACTAGTCCAAAAATGCAGCTTTTTTGTCACATTTTATTCCAATTTTTTTTGGTATAAAAAATGATCTAAAAAGTTTTATATATGCAAATGTGGTATTGATAAAAAGTACAGATGACGGCGCAAAAAAGAGGCCTCGTACCGCCCTATATACGGAAAAATGAAAAAGTTATAGGTCGTCAAAATAGGGCGATTTTAGATTTTTTTTAAGCGGTACAAAAATATAAAAGTATCTAGCCATGGGTATCATTTTTATCGCATTGACCCACAGATTAAAGAACACGTTATATTTACAGCAAATTGGATAGTGTGAAAACAAAACCCTCCAAAATTTGCAAAATTGTGGTTTTCATTTAAAGTTCCTCCCTAAAAAAAAATATTTTTGGGGGTTTGCCGTACATTTTATGGTAAAATGAGAGGTTTCATTACTAAGTACAGTTGGTCACACAAAAAACAAGCCCTTATATGAGTCTGTAGATGGAAATATAAAACCGTTATGGATTTTAGAAGGCGAGGAGGAAAAAACAAAAATGCAAAAATAAAATTGGCCTGGTCCTTAAGGTGAAAATGGGCTTGGTCCTTAACCTGTTAAGGACCAAGGGCGAACAGGTACGCCTTTGCTCCCTGGTACTTAGGGACCAAGGGCGTACCTGTACGCCTGTGGGAATTTCGGTCCCCGCCGTGTGCCGGGCGGGGACCGGGGTGACTGCTGATATTGATCAGCAGGCACCCCACGCAAATGCCCAGGGGGGGGGGGGGTTAACTTTCGTTTTCCAACAGGTGGGGAAGAACGGCGAAACGACAGAGGACCGGCGCCGAAGTCCACTTACCCTGCGGGCGACGATCTGTGTCAGGGATCGTCAGGCGGCATGTCGTGTGGCTGGCTCCCTGGATGCGACGGAAGCCGATAAGTTGCCTAGCAAGATCTAGAGGGCTACAGTCAGACCACTACACAGTGGTCTCTACACTGTTGACCTCCAGATGTTGCAAAACTACAACTCCCAGCATGCCCAGACAGCTGTCATGCTGGGACTTGTAGTTTTGCAACAGCTGGAGGGCTACAGTTTGGATATCACTGTGCAGTGAACTGTGGCCCTCTAGATCTTGCAAAACTACAACTCCCAGCATGCCCAGACAGCAAACTGCTATGTGGGCATGCTGGGAGTTGTAGTTTTGCAAGATCTAGAGGGCCACAGTTCATTGCACAGTGATATCCAAACTGTAGCCCTCCAGCTGTTGCAAAACTACAAATCCCAGCATGACAGCTGTCTGGGCATGCTGGGAGTTGTAGTTTTGCAACATCTGAAGGGCAACAGTGTAGAGACCACTGTATAGTGGTCTCAGACTCTAGCCCTCTAGATGTTGCTAGGCAACTTAGCGGCTTCCGTCAGATCCAGCCAGATCTTGCAAAACTAGAACTCCCAGCATGCCCACATAGCAGTTTGCTGTCTGGGCATGCTGGGATTTGTAGATTTGCAACATCTGGAGGGTCACAGTTTGGAGATCACTGTGCAGTGGTTTCTAAACTGTAGCTTTCCAGATGTTGCAAAACTGCAAATCCCAGCATGCCCAAACAGCTGTCTCGCCATGCTGGGAGTTGTAGTTGCGTACCTCCAGCTGTTGCATAACTACATCTCCCAGCATGCACTTCGGTGATCAGTACATGCTGGGAGTTGTAGTTTTTCAACAGCTGGAGGCACACTGATTGGAAAATACTGAGTTAGGTAACCGAACCTAACTGAAGGTTTTCCAATCAGTGTGCCTCCAGCTGTTGCAAAAGTACAACTCCCAGCATGCACGGTCTGTCAGTACATGCTGGGAGTTGTAGTTTTGAAACAGCTGGAGGTTTGCTACTGCGAATGTACCTTAAAACTACACTACACTAACACGTAATAAAAGGGTAAAACACTACATATACACCCCCTTACACTGTGTCCCCCCCCCCCCCCGATAAAAATGAAGAAAACTTATTGTACAGCAGTGTTTCCAAAACTGAGCGTCCAGCTGTTGCAAATCAACAACTCCCAGCATTTCCGGACAGCCACGGACTGTCCAGGCATGCTGAGAGTTTAGCAACAGCTGGAGGCACCCTGTTTGGGAATCACTGGCATAGAATACCCCTATCTAATCCCTAATTTAGTCCTCAAATGCGCATGGCGCTCCTCTTACTTCAGAGCCCTGTCGTATTTCAAGGAAACTGTTTAGTGCCACATATGGGGTATTTCCGTACTCGGGAGAAATTTCACTACAAATTTTGGGGGGCTTTTTCTCCTTTTACCCCTTATGAAAAGGAAACGTTTGGGTCTACACCAGCCTGTTAGTGTAAAACATTTTTTTACACTAACATGCTGGTGTTGCCATTTACTTTTTATTTTCACAAGAGGTAAAAGGAAAAAAAGACCCCCAAATTTTGTAACACAATTTCTCCTAAATACAGAAATACCCCATATGTGGGCGTAAAATGCTCTGCGGGCACACAACAAGGCTCAGGAGTGAGAGCGCACCATGTACATTTGAGGCCTAAATTGGTGATTTGCACAGGGGTGGCTGATTTTACAGCGGTTCTGAAATAAACGCCAAAAAAATACCCACATGTGACCTCATTTTTTAAACTACACCCCTCATGGAACGTAACAAGGGGTATAGTGAACTTTAACACCCCACAGGTGTTTCACAAACTTCCATTAAAGTTGGATGGGAAAAGAAAAAACAAATTTCACTAAAATGCTGGTGTTACCCTAAATTTTTCATTTTCACAAGGGAAAATAGGAAAAAAGCCCCCCATTTCTCTTGAGTATATAAATACCCCATATGTGGATGTAAAGTGCTCTGCTGGCAAACTACAATGCTCAGTGGGAGAAGGAGCGCCAGTCGGATTTTGAAGAGAAAATTTGTCCGGAATTGAAGGCCACGTGTGTTTACAAAGCCCCCATAGTGCCAGAACAATGGACCCCTCCCACATGTGACCCCATTTTGGAACCTACACCCCTCACGTACTGTAATAAAAATTTGTCCGGAATTGAAGGCCACGTGTTTACAAAGCCCCCATAGTGCCAGAACAATGGACCCCTCCCACATGTGACCCCATTTTGGGACCTACACCCCTCACGTACTGTAATAAGGGGTACAGTGAGCATTTACGCCCCAAAGGTGTCTGACAGATTTTTGGAACCGTGGTCCGTGAAAACAAAAAATGTAATTTTTCATTTGCTCAGCCCACTGTCCCAAAGATCTGTCAAACGCCAGTGGAGTGTAAATACTCACTGCACCCCTTATTAAATTCTGTGAGGGGTGGTTTCCAAAATGGCGTCACGTGTGTGTGTGTGTGTGTGGGGGGGGGGGGGGGGTTGGTCCACTGTTCTGGCACCACTGGGGGCTTTGTAAACGCACATGGCCCCTGACTTCCATTCCAAACAAATTCCCTTTCCAAAAGCTCAATGGCGCTCCTCCTCCTCTGAGCATTGTAGTGCGCCAGCAGAGCACTTGATGTCCACACATGGGGTATTTCCATACTCAGAAGAAATGGGGTTACACATTTTGGGGGTAATTTTCTCCTATTACCCCTTGTAAAAATGTAATATTTGGGGAAAAACCAGCATTTTAGTGAAAAATTTATATTACAAGATACTGCAACATTTTTTGATTTGCATCTGACTGGACTAATACGGCTACTCAAATTTACAAATTTTTCATTTACACATCCAAGTTTAACAAAAAGTCGTGAAATACCTGTGAGGTGTTAAGGCTGACTGTACCCCTTGTTACGTTCCTTGAGGGGTGTAGTTTCCAAAATAGTATGCCATGTGTTTTTTTTTGCTGTTCTGGCACCATAGGGGCTTCCTATATGCGACATGCCCCCCAAAAACCATTTCAGCAAAATTTGCTTTCAAAAAGCCAAATGCGACTCCTCTTCTGAGCATTGTCGTTCACCCGCAGAGCATTTTAAGTCCTAACATGGGGTATTTCCGTACTCAGAAGAGATGGGGTTACAAATTTTGGGGGGCATTTTCTCCCATTCCCTTTATAAAAATGGTAAATTTGGGAAAAAAAACTGCACTTTTGTGAACATTTTTTTTTTATTTACACATCCGACTTTAACGAAAAGTCATCAAACACCTGTGGGGTGTTAAGGCTCACTGGACCCCTTGTCACGTTCCTTGAGGGGTGTAGTTTCCAAAATAGTATGCCATGCATGGGGTTTTCTGCTGTTCTGGCACCATAGGGGCTTCCTAAATGTGACATGCCCCCTAAAAACCATTTCAGAAAAACTCACTCTCCAAAATCCCATTGTCGCTCCTTCCCTTCTGAGCCCTCTACTGCGCCCGCCGAACACTTGACATACACATATGAGGTATTTCCTTACTGGAGAGAAATTGGGTTACAAATTTTTTGAGGATTTGTCTCTTTTTACCTCTTGTAAAATTTCAAAAACTGGGTCTACAAGAACATGCAAAATTCAAAAACTGGGTCTACAAGAACATGCGAGTGTAAAAAAAGGAGATTTTTATGCTTACCGTAAAATTTCTTTCTTGAAGGATCCATTGGGGGACACAGACTATGGGTGTATGCTGCTGCCTCTAGGAGGTTCGACACTATGGCAACAGGAAAAGTCGTCTCCTCCCAGCAGGGTATACCCACCCACAAGCACCTGAGGTAATCAGTTTTAGTCCCAGAGCAATAGGAGAAGACCGACAGGTCCAGAGAAAAAAGCCACAGACTGTCCGAGCAACCAGAAGAAAAGTTAACTGAGCACACCCTCGGACAGATGACTGAAATAGAAACATCAGAACAGGGTGGGGGCTGTGTCCCCCAATGGATCCTTCGAGAAAGAGGTTTTACGGTAAGCATAAAAATCTCCTCTCTATCGGCTCCATTGGGGGACACAGACTATGGGATGTACCAAAGCCGTCCCTTGGGTGGGTAAGGAATCAGACAGGACGACGGTTGGACCATCACCGCCTGCAACATCTTATGGCCCAGATGTGAGGGCATGAATCTGGTAGCATCTTGAGAAAGTGTGCAAAGACGACCACGTGGACGCCTCACAGAACTGCAAGGCCGAAGCCACGTAGCGGAGGCCCAGGTTGCCCAGAAAAACAGATGGAATGAGCCAAACCCAGAACGGTGGATCTTCCCCTTGCAGCGGTAAGCTCCCAAAATGGTTGTCTTGTCCAACAACCACAACAGGTAGTGGAACAAACTCTTCCAGGGATGACAAGGGGCCGGACAAAAGGACGGAAGGACGATGTCCACATTGAGATGAAAAAGTCAAAACCATATCAGGTACGCAGGACTGACCTGGACGGAAAACAAAACAACTTCTCCTGGTATACAACCAGGAAAGGAGAATTGCAGGAGAGAGCTGCCAGCTCTGACACACTCCTAACAGACGGAAGAGAGATAAGGAAGCCACCTTCCGGGGAAGGAGGCGAAGAGAAATGTCCCTGAGAGGTTCAAAAGGAGGGCCTTGCAGGGCATCTAAGACCCAGAGCAAGTCCCAAGGGAAAAAAGGAGACTGATAAGGAGGGGCAGCTTGTGCCACTCCCTGAAATAGGTTCGGACATGATAATTGAACGCCAGAGAACGTTGGAAAATAATGGAAATGGCCGAACCTTTGACCCCTAAGGGAGCTACAGCCAACCATGACCGAAGAAAAAAGTCTGAGTGTCACACCAACAGAAATAAGACAGCCAGGTATGGTGGTAAATCTCTGCAGGGGAAGGCCTGTGAGCCCTCAGCATGGTGCGAACCACTTGGGAAGAGAAACCGCGGTTCCTCCGAACCGCTGTCTCAACCGCCACGCCGTCAAAGCAGAGACTGTAAATAGAGGTGGCCCAGGAGACCTGATACCAGAGGTCTGGACGATAGGGAAGGCGCAGCGGTAAGTCGTTCAGGAGCCTGACCATGATGACGTACCACGCCCGCCGGGGCCAGTCTGGGCCACGAGAATGGCGGGAACGCCCTCTGCTGTGAGATGCCTAGGACCCCAAAGGAGGGGAAGTGGAGGGAACAGATAAGGAAGGGCAAAGCCTGACCAATAGAAGGAAACTGTTTGGTTGTGGCGGAATGAGCAGAGGTCCACGCCTGGAGCGCCCCAGAGGTTGCAGGTCACTGCAAACCCCTCCGGATGAAGGGACCACTCGCCTTGGACAGCTGAGGACAGTCTGAGAAAGACCACATCCCAGAAACGTCCGGAATGAAGATCGCCGAGATGCCGGAACCAGAGTTCCACCCCAAAGGAAATTTCCCAAGAAGCAGGCCAAGAAGAATTGCCCTAGGCCCAAACATGTTGAAGGGGAAAAAGGGCTTATCGGAGGACCAAGGACCCGAGAACAATCTAGCGGTCGAGAGACAATGGAGACCTGTCCCACCAGAAGAGAATCACCAGTTGAAGGGGTCGGTGATGAAACGGGGCAAATTGCATGGCCTCCATGGCCGCCACTAAACGATCCAGGACATCCATGCAAAAGCGAATGGAAACTGGAGCAGGATGCCGAAGTCATCAGACTCTTGGTAAGAGAGTCAGCCGACTGGTCGGCAGAAACGAAAGCGGGTAGAGGCCACGTCGAAGTAGAGCCCCAGGAGAGCAGTTGGACTTGTCCCGATTGAACACCCAACCGAAGTGAGACAAAGGTCTGGAGGTTGAGACTAAGACTCTCAAGGATCTGGGCCCTGGCTGGAGCTGTGATCAGGAGGTCGTCCAAGTAAGGAATCACGGAAACAACTGCTGTCCGTAAAGGGGACTATGACAGGCACCAGGACCTTGTGAAAGGTCCGCGGAGAAGTGGTCAGACCGAAATGGAGAGCCACAATAGGAAATGACTGTCTGCTGCAAAGCGGAGCTACCGCTGATGACCGAGAAACAATGAGATGTGGAGGCAGGCAGCCTGATGTCTACCGAGGAAGAAAAACTCCCCGTGAACCATGGACGCCAGCACCGAACGGAGAGATACCATTCGGGATGGAAGGCAGAAGAGGCTGGCTGAGATACTCGAGAACCAAGAGTGGGCGAACAGAAACTCCCTTCTTGGGGACCACAATAATAAACCTGGAATAAACCTTGAAAACGTTCCCCTGAAGGAACCAGGACAATTACTTCCTGGATAAAAAAAGGGGCTGGGGCGTGCCCTGAACTGCTTCCGCTAGAAAGGGGAACCGGAGGGTCCAGGAAAGAAAAAGGCAATCCCAAGGAAGGGAAGAAAATTCGATCCTGTATCCGTCGACTACCACGTCCCTGACCTAGGAGTCCTGAGTGTGTGTAGTCCAGGCGTCCCGGAAGAGTAATAAGCGACCAACCACCCGAGGCGACCCTTCAGACCGAGGAAGGCCTTCGGATGCCTGATGGGGCTGCAAAACGGCCAGAAGGATAGCCGACCACCGGGGCAGGTCCGGAAGGAGGGAGCCCTCTTCCCGTGAAAGCACCTGGCTGGACCCTTGTTGGTACCCCTTGATGGTACCAAAGGTCCGCAGAACCAGAAGGAGGACTTTAAACGGAAAGCGGTTCTGTGAGCCTTATCAGAGGTAATAAAGAACTCTACTCCGCCCGTCGCCTCATTTCCTGAAGGAGACATCCGCATTCCAGGCTTTAAGCCATAAGGAGGGACGGTGGTTACCAGGTAGCTTGTGGCAAAGGTAGCACAGTGGCTGTGCATGGAAGCAGAACACAGAAAATCTCCAGCTGCGGAGCATCGGAGAGCTAGATTAAACAAATCCTCTAGAGGGATCTTGAAGACTACCCTGGCAAAGACCACACCGAAAGGGCCTTTGACACCCAGGCTGAAGCAAAAGCAGGAAGAACCTGCTATCTCAAAGGCAAAGTTTGCCAAAGTCTCCACCTTCATGCCCACTGGATCCTTAAAGGCATCCGCATCAGCCAACAGTCGGGTAGGCGCCCTTGAGAGGGGGGAGACCGATAGATCCACAGTTGGAGAGGAGGTCCACCGAGCAATGAGGTCCATGGCGAAGGGATACCGCGCTCGAACCTTCTTGTCAGGGTGCCTCCAGGCGGATACCAGCAGGGCGTAAAATTCAGCTTGAGAGCTGAAAGCCTTGGTGCTGGTCGGGCACGAAGCAAGGAGACTTCTGGAGCCACATCCGAAGTTCCTGGGTCCTTTAGATGGAAGGTGTGTCTTATGGCCGAAACCAATGAGTACACCACATCAGGCATCCGTGCATTCCTTCGAGTCGGAGGCCGAATCAGAAACCTCACCCACGAGTCCTCCAGTTGAATGGGAACGAGGTGAGGCAGCCCTGGAAGAGGTTGGGCACAATGAGAGGAAACTTCTAAACCACGTCCGAAGTTCCTGGGTCCACTAGATGGAAGGTGTCTCTTATGGTCGAAACCAATGAGGGCACCATGTCAGATGTATCGAATCGGAAACTCCATCCACAAGTTCTCCAGGTGAGCCTTGCGAGGCGGTTATTATAGGGGGAGAGCGGGTCCCTCTGGAGGGAGGACCTCTCCAAGGCTGTCACCACAGAACGGGAGACCTGAGCCAAGTCGATATAGACTGGGAGAGAGGTAGAAATAGCAGGGGAAGCAGTGGTGCAGGCAGAGCAAGTGGGTTTAGCAGAACCAAGTATGGTAGAGTTGCTAACCCCTGCAAGAACAATAGGTGACCAGGCCGGACACCTCCATCCTATATATTTATTTCAATTTTTTTTTTTTTTTTTTTAAACTGCTTACTCAGTGTATGTTTCCCCAATAAGGTAGCGGCTGAGGAGCGCTGCACAGCTGAGGGAAGAGAGCGAGGGAGAAGAAGCATAGCCAAAGAGAAGAGAGAGACCGGCCTAGCCAAAGGGCGCCACTCATTGGCCCTCAGAAACCCTCTGAATGCGCTTAGCGCTGATTGGCAGAGAAGGGACTGGCCGCATACAGAGAGAAAAGGATTCCCGCGGCTGTGAGTGGGCGGGGCTAAAGCCAGACAAGGGCCCGCGACCAGAGAAAGAAAAATCGCCGGGCTCTAATGGCGTCCTCGCTCCCATAATAAAAAGTACCACCGGCAGCATGCCGCTGCCGACCGGAGAGCAGGGCTGTATTCCGGGGCAGTGAGCGATATGGCCGGAGATAGCGGCCGCGCTCACTGAAAGCGCCGGAGGAGTCGGCAGTGCTCCGCTGCCAAAATGAAGGTAACTGCTGCCGATAGGAGAGCAGGGCTGTGTTCCGGCGCAGTGTGCGACATGGCCGGAGATAGGGGCCGCGCTCACTGAGCGCAGGAAGTCGGCAGTGTTCCGCTGCCGAAATAAAAGTAACTGCCCAAGTAGTGTCGGCGTCTGAATAAAAAGACGCCGAGGAAAAGGAACACCTGCACAGTCCTACACCACTGATTTTAAGCCCCCATTGCCTGAAAGGGTTCCCCACAATTCAGGAGATAACAATAAAGAGGAGTGGGCTTAAGTAGGGGGTCTCCAGAGGATGAAAAATCCTAGGACCTGCAAGAAAAGGGGGATTATACTCACCTTCAGTCAGAAGAACTTACCTAATGGAGTCTTCAGTCATGAAGTCTTCAGTCAGCATTTTGTCACCTGCATCATGCCGGGCTTGAAAAGCGAGACGAGCAGGGAAAGATGGGGGACCCGGACCCATGAAGTACAACCCCAGACGCTGACCGTTGGCGAGAGGGGGTTAACAGTACATCCAAGATGCCTGCCACCTCTCGCAATGGGGAAACAGTGAACGCTATGTTCCTGATTCCCCACCTGAAAACAGGAAAGAAAAAGGAATAAAAAAAGCTAACACATTCCCTAACTAGGAAAATAAAAAATATGAGACCTGGTCTGGAGAGAACTCCAGACCGTGTCTACCTCCATAGACACTAAGCAAAACTGATTACCTCAGGTGCCTGTGGGCGGGTATACCCTGCTGGGAGGAGCAGACTTTTCCTGTTGCCATAGTGTCGAACCTCCTAGAGACAGCAGCATATACCCATAGTCTGTGTCCCCCAATGGAGCCGATAGAGAAATGAAGATTTTGAATTTTCTCCTTTATTTTGCTGTTATTCCTGTGAAAAACCTAAAGGGTCAACACACTTACTGAATGTTATTTTGAATACTTTGAGGGGTGCAGTTTTTATAATGGGGGTCATTTGTGGGGTATTTCTAATAGGAAGGCCCTTCAAATCCACTTCAAACCTGAACTGGTGCCTGAAAAATTCTGATTTTGAAAATGTTGTGAAAAATTGGAAAATTGCTGCTGAACTTTGAAGCCCTCTGATGTCTTCCAAAAGTAAAAACATGTCAACTTTATGATGCGAACATTAAGCAGACATATTGTATTTGTGAATCAAAATATAATTTATTTGGAATGTCTATTTTTCTTACAAGCAGAGAGCTTCAAAGTTAGAAAAATGCTAAATTTCTAATTTTTTCATCACATTTTGGAACTTTTCACCATGAAATGATGCAAGTATAAACAAAATTTTACCACTAACAAAGTACAATATGTCACAAAAAAAACATCTTGGAATCAGAATAAACGGTAAAGGATACAAGAAAGAAAACGGTGCGCACCTCGTGCAGGTAACCAAGATAACTTCGTGTGTAAATGGTTAGATAAATGGGCCAGCAGGGTGGTCCCTTACCTTACGGTGTTATGCTCAGAGCATAACACCTGTAGTCACTTAGAGATTAAAGAGGGGTCGCAGCATCCAGGTTCCTCTGGGCTCTGGGTAACAGGGTCCAGCACATCAATAGAAAGGTGGAGCGGATAATCCGATCACAAAAAAGTGGAACTTCTGAAGGAGCGCAGACCTCTAAGGGTTAGGTTAAAATGAACGGTTTATTTATAAAAGATGCAACGCAACATAAAAACAGCGTTTCCAGCCCGTACCGGGCTCTTCCTCAGGCAATAATGGAAACAGATAGTTACACCTATACATTTAAAACAAGCTTGTGTTTTACTTCCGGGTCAGGTGTCAGAAACCCCGAACCGGAACCGCATCCAAAGTAAAAGATGATACTGATGAATATTGAATAAGATACAATAAAATTAGAGAGAGAACATTGCTACATATGTGGCTATGCTGGGAGAGATGTGTATGGATGAAGTTTGAAACATTACTGGTGTCGTTTAAGAAGCCGGTGGCGCAGGCGCAAATGGTATTGGTCTTCTGAGCGGCTGACGGTCAGATGTAAAAGATCGTAGTTGACGCATGCGCAGCAGTGTAAGTGAAGGACCTGGAGGCTGGACTCGTATGGTACTTCTATGTCGGTAAGGACCGTTGGCAGGTTTCATCAAATTACTTCTTTTACCTCATTTAACCCATAGGGGGACAATGTACGGAGTGTAAACATCCAAAATATCTCCAGTCTCTTCAGCTGTTCAAAGCGATTGTTAGCCGTTTTAGGTACAGAGTCAATAGGTTTAATAGTGATGGCGGGATCTAGTCCTGGGTGTGAAATAGTGGTATGTTTAGATAATCCGTGTAAGAGAAATTGTCTTTTCATGTTTAGCCTGTGTTGATTTAGTCTCAGATGAAGGGGTCTGGTGGTCCGACCTATATATTGGAGTGAGCAACGGGTACATTCTATCAGATAGATGACATAATATGTGGTGCAGTTGTGATGATGTTTGATCGGGAATGTATCACCCATAGTGGTAGATTTGAAGGTAGTGTGACCATGGCATATTTGGGTGCAGCATAGGCATCTTGATTTGAAGCACTTATAGCTTCCCTTCTTCTGTGATATTCCAGGGACGGTTTGGTTCTTGGTATGCCGTCTGACCTGGCTTGGTGCTAGAATGGTTTTTAATGATGCTGCTTTCCGATATGTGCATCTCGGTTGTGGTGGAATTTTACAGGAGAGGAAGGGGTCTGCACGTAAGATATGCCCGTGCCTGGCTAGTATTGACTTGATCCTGATAGCATCTTTGCTATAAGTCATGATTAGGTTAGTAGAAAAGTTATTATTTGTTTGTATGGTATTGTCCTTTGTTTGCTTTCGGACACACTCAGGTTGAGACAAAGATTTTGTACGGTTGTAAGCGTCATTGAGTATTTGTTCTGGGTAGTGCTTTTGCCGGAACCGGTCATAGAGGATACGGGATTGCAATCTGAATTCTTCTTGTTTGGTACAATTTTTTCTTATTCTTTTATATTGACTATATGGGATGTTTAGTAACCATTTTTTATGATGGGCACTATGAAAATCCAGATAACTGTTTGTATCTACTTTTTAAAAAAAGGTGGATGTGATAAATGATGAGGTGTTATGAGAAATGTGGATGTCCAAGAAATCAATGCTTTCTTTGCTGAATGAGAGAGTGAATTGGATACCCCATGTATTCTTGTTTAGATGTTGTAAGAAGGTTGGTATTAATTCTTCAGGTCCTTTCCATATTAGGAACAGGTCGTCAATATAGCGGAAATAGACGGCTATATGTTCCATATACGTGGGGTTCTCCCATATGTGATGGGTCTCGAAGGCCCCCATGAATATATTAGCATAAACTGGGGCGACCTTTGAGCCCATCGCTGTCCCATGTTTCTGGTGATAGATGGTTCCATTATAAGAAAAATAATTGTTATGGAGAATAAAGGATAATGCTGTTACGAGAAAATCACGATGATTGGTGGAGATGGAAGAATCTTTCTGAAGGACGTCCGAAACACATTTGATACCCAAATCATGTTGTATATTGGAGTATAGTGAGGTAACATCGCATGTGATAAGGGTGTATTCAGGTTTCCAAGGTAATTGGAGTAGGTGTTCGATAAGTTGGGTGGAATCCCTTAGATAACTGCGAAGACTGGTGACATGTGGTTGTAAGAAGCGATCCAAATAGTGTGCTAAATTACTGTTGGTAGCATTGGTGCAGGCGATAATTGGACGACCGGGTGGATGAGTCAAAGATTTGTGTATCTTTGGTAATTGATAGAAATAGGGTTTATTGAAATTAGTTTGTAGGATAAATTGTTGTTCATTTTTGCTTAGTATCTTAGTATCCCTGGAATATCACAGAAGAAGGGAAGCTATAAGTGCTTCAAATCAAGATGCCTATGCTGCACCCAAATATGCCATGGTCACACTACCTTCAAATCTACCACTACGGGTGATACATTCCCGATCAAACATCATCACAACTGCACCACATATTATGTCATCTATCTGATAGAATGTACCCGTTGCTCACTCCAATATATAGGTCGGACCACCAGACCCCTTCATCTGAGACTAAATCAACACAGGCTAAATATGAAAAGACAATTTCTCTTACACGGATTATCTAAACATACCACTATTTCACACCCAGGACTAGATCCCGCCATCACTATTAAACCTATTGACTCTGTACCTAAAACGGCTAACAATCGCTTTGAACAGCTGAAGAGACTGGAGATATTTTGGATGTTTACACTCCGTACATTGTCCCCCTATGGGATAAATGAGGTAAAAGAAGTAATTTGATGAAACCTGCCAACGGTCCTTACCGACATAGAAGTACCATACGAGTCCAGCCTCCAGGTCCTTCACTTACACTGCTGCGCATGCGTCAACTACGATCTTTTACATCTGACCGTCAGCCGCTCAGAAGACCAATACCATTTGCGCCTGCGCCACCGGCTTCTTAAACGACACCGGTAATGTTTCAAACTTCATCCATACACATCTCTCCCAGCATAGCCACATATGTAGCAATGTTCTCTCTCTAATTTTATTGTATCTTATTCAATATTCATCAGTATCATCTTTTACTTTGGATGCGGTTCCGGTTCGGGGTTTCTGACACCTGACCCGGAAGTAAAACACAAGCTTGTTTTAAATGTATAGGTGTAACTATCTGTTTCCATTAATGCCTGAGGAAGAGCCCGGTACGGGCTGGAAACGCTGTTTTTATGTTGCGTTGCATCTTTTATAAATAAACCGTTCATTTTAACCTAACCCTTAGAGGTCTGCGCTCCTTCAGAAGTTCCACTTTTTTGTGATCGGATTATCCGCTCCACCTTTCTAATAAAAGGTAAAAGCATTCCAGAGTTATTAATGCTTAAAGTGAAAGTGGTGCGATGTGCAAAAAACGCTCTGGTCCTACAGTGCAAATTTGCCTGGTCCTTAAGGGGTTAAATGGCTATCCGGCTGCTGCTGAAGCAGTCAGTGATGCCAGACAGCCATTTTTGCAATGGCCCCACCGACACACAGAAGCATCGTATGTTGATGCCGCCTTCAACATACGATGGGCTTTGAGAGGCCATCGTATGTTGAAACGATCGTATGTCGGGAGACGACTGTATTATGTTTTCTAATCCACTTGATAAAGAAGAAAGTACAGGCAACTCACCACGTTGATGTAACTTCGTGTTTATTGCTGGGGCATGCAGGCAATGCGGCTCCACGCCGCACCGGGATATCGAGCGCTAGTGCGTTTACCGTTAAACGCCCAACGCTCGATATCCCGGTGCGGCGTGGAACCGCTTTGCCTGCATGCCCCAGCAATAAACACGAAGTTACATCAACGTGGTGAGTTGCCTGTACTTTCTTCTTTATCAAGTGGATTTGTATACATCTGAATATCTTTATAGTACATGAGCACCACCACATGAAGACACAATGCTAGCTAGATTGGACACATGGACTATTCAAGGGAGTCATAATTGAGGGATAGCAGTGCCAGCACACTACATTTCTATTGAAGCTCTGTATTAGGTTTTCTTTTTCTTTGTAAAAAGTAATATTAGAACTGTACAGACTTTCCAGTAATCATTGGATTGAAACCAGTGCACCACATGTTATAGACATATACAATTATATATTAAACACATACGGTCTTAAAATATTATTACTTAGACAATATATTATGAGAAAGATGAAAAAAATTTTTTATTGCTTTGAAATACAGGTATCTGCATGTGAAGATATCACTGTACTAGTAGCCTGCAATAGGCCTTTATTGGTCACATGAGGAGGGGGGAAGGGGGGGGGGGGTAGACATCCATTTGTGGATGGAAAAGTTTGTCACAACAATAAATCATTACTATCATTTAAATTAACGTTTGATATTTCACATGGACATGTCAAAAGTGAAGACTGGTCGGAGATCCCTGTATTGATCAGTTGGACTGCACACAAACTCACAGTGATTTGCACTGCCGTGCGCTTCATCCTGCTATAACTAATGATTGGGAGTTGTCTGAGCACTGAGACCCCAACCAATTTAACCCTTTACATGTCTGTGTGACAAGCTAAAAGTTAAATGACAATGCTTGAGCTTCAAATACAAAAAAGATACATATAAACCATTCACAAATGCTTTAAATGCTAAATAAATAGCTAAGATTCACAAAATACTCTTAAAGGTGTAAAGCCCATCTCTCAAAAAAATACTCCAGTATACTCAACCCAAGTAGTGTTCAGATAGAAAATCTATTATCAATTGTATCTCCTTAATATAAACAGCAAGTTTCAATGAGAAAATATTTTTAAAAAACTACAAAAACTTAGAAAAAGTCAAGTTAATTCAACAGTACATTGTATCTCTGATATACATATATACTTCTATAAACAAACATGTATGTGGCTTAAACCCTACTGAGCAGTTGATGCATTTGCCATCAGTAATGAATAGTAAGAGTAATCAGTGCTTGTATGGCCAAGTGTATTGCTTGGAAAATGAGTTCAACAAGACAGCAGAATTATAAATAAAAACTTTATGATCTCTGGTAGAACTTGTTTGACAGAAGTCAGATGCGGGACTTTTTAGCAGGGGGAGGAGTTGAAGACTGCATGTTTGGGGTTATCTCCAGGCCCAATTTTTGAGCTTCATTCATGAAGAAGGCTTGTAGTCGAACTCCTGCTTTAGCCTCATTGCTATTAACAGGGTTATACTCAAAGCAGTTAGAGAACATCAATTCAACATCTGCCAGAAACTCATCTGTAAGCAATAAAAAAAAAAAAAAAATTAGAAAGCTCAAATTTTTCTACTATTAAGTAAGTTTTCTACTATTAAGTAAGTTACTAGAGCATAAAAATGATTCAGCAAATCTACAAGAAATAACAGGATTACTAATAAATGTGTGGTCAGTGGAAACGTACAATGAGGCACATTTCATAATGTGTGGTTGCCTCAACTTTTCAACTTAATGGGCCAGTTTTAATAATTTGAGACAAAAAAATGTGTCCGTTTTTTGTCTCCGAGATAGCAACCAATAAAAGCTCAGCTTTCTTTTCTCAAATTGCTCTGGCAAAATGAAAGATTAGCTGTGATTGGTTGCCATCTGTCTAAGATAAAAATCAGAAACTTTTTGTTTTATCTAAGACAGGCATATTGATAAATCTGGGCCAATATTACAATTTTGATTTCAAAAGTATCTAACAATGTGAAAAAAAATTTATACCAGTTCTAAGTCAAGATCCTCAGTGTTAATCTAATAACACCTCTTCACAATCCAGCTAACTTTGGCCTTTCTTGCAAAGCCCATTTTTCACATCTGACAAGTATCTCTGTGCGAATTACTGAGATCCGCTGCTATCATAAGTTATTAGCCAGGGAAGCAAGGGGAATTGTGCTTCACTCCCCGCCAGTCCGTACATTTCTCTGCATAGAAGAGAAATTGACGGATCTCTCAGCCAGCAGAGTGGAGCGCAATGCCCTCACTTCCCCAGCTAATAATTTACCATTGCGGCGGGTCTCAGGAGTGAGACCCAATGCGATCAACAACTTTGACATGTCTGATAGACATCTCAAAAGTTGTTTTTCCATTATACCTTAAAATGAGTTTTAAAAATCGCCTAATATGTGAGATACTAACTTTACAACAGAGTATCTAAGTATGTTATGAGTGATACTGCCTGCAGCCTATTGTATGTAATACAGCAAGCTCTCAGCTGTATTTGTGTTTGTAAAACACTGTTCGAACAGCTGCTCTACTCTGATAGAAAAGGTATGCATAAAAAACTACTGTACTTATTACTAATCCTTTGCACAAATTAAGGAAGATCTATATTTTTACACATTTTACCCTGTTATAAACTCACCATGGTGTTTTAGGTATACCACAGGCAAACTCCAATAATAATTGTCTCTGTGTAACATGTACAGCATGAAAACAGAAAGGAAGGGGTTACAGAGCAGCCTTCAGTGATTGGATGACTGCCCAGGCTCACTCCCAGTGACTGAACAGACTGAAGTAGAAAGAGGAGTCATGTAGTGAGGGAAATGACTGACACGCCACCTCCACAAAAGTTGATTAAAACCAAGCGGAAAGGGGTATTTGTGAGAGAAATACAGGTGCAAGATGCATAAAAATTATAGGTACATGATCAGGATTAAAGTATTGAGTAATATAACTTTTTGTGGGATCTGACAGGTACTTTTTAAGTTTCCCACTGAAGTGGATCAGGGAAAGTTTCCCACTGAAGTGGATGTATGGAAATGGACTGTTTGGAGTTGTAAGCTGTATAGTGGGGTGTGACATACAATGTCCCCCCTTCAATGCTTTCAAACCTGTTTATTTTTTATTTATTATTTTTTTACTATGCCCATGTGTGGCACAAGGCACCAAAATGTCCCCTGAATCTATAGGGGTCCTCCTTAGTTAAGATTTTCTGAGCCAAAAATGCAAGGCATATTTTTTTTTATAAACATTTGTTATTGCCACGTGCGTAAAAGTCCAAACTATTTAAATATAATGTTAATGATCCCGTAGGGTGAACCGTGTGAAGGTTAAAAAAAAAAAAAAAAAAAAAATATCCAAAATTGCTGCTTTTTTTTGTCACATTTTATGCCCAAAAAAAGTAAATTTTTTTTAAGTTTTATGTACACAAATGTAGTATCAATAAAAAGTACAGATAACGGCGCTAAAAAGTAGCCCTCATACCGCCGCTTATATGGAAAAATGAAAAAGTTATAGGTAATCAAAATAGAAGGATTTTAAATGAACGAATTTGGTTTAAAAGTTTGCAATTTTTTTTAAAGCGGTACAATAATAAAGTATGTAATAATGCATATAATTTTAATCGTATTGACCCACAGAATTAAGAACACATCATTTTTACCATAAATTGTACAACGTGAAAACGAAACCTTCCAAAATTGTGGTTTTCTTCTGAATTTCTCCACACAAATAGTATTTTTTTGGTTGCACCATACATTTTATGGTAAAATGAGTGATGTCATTACAAAGGACTACTGGTTGCAAAAAAAACCAAGCCCTCATACTAGTCTGTGGATGAAAATATAAAGAGTTATGATTTTTAGAAGGCGAGAAGAGAAAATGCGGGAAAAAAAAAATGGCCTGGTCCTTAACCCCTTAATTTTATTTTTACGTTTTCGTATTTTCCTCCTTGCCTTCAAAAAATCATAACTTATATTTTCATCCACAGACTAGTATGAGGGCTTGTTTTTTGCGCGACCAGTTGTCCGTTGTAATGCCATCACTCACTTTACCATAAAATGTATGGCACAACCAAAAAAGTACTATTTGTGTGGGGAAATTAAAAAGAAAACCGCAATTTTGCTAATTTTGGAAGGTTTCATTTTCACGCCGTTCAATTTACGGTAAAAATGACATGTGTTCTTTATTCTTTGGGTCAATTCAATTTAAAATGATACCCATGATAACATACTTTTCTATTACTGTTGCGCTTAAAAAAAAAAAATTTGCCAACTGTTTAACCAAATTAGTACGTTTAAAATCCCCCTATTTTGAAAACCTATAACTTTTTCATTTTTCCATATAAGCGGCGGTATGAGGGCTCATTTTTTGTGCCGTGATCTGTACTTTTTATTGATACCATATTTGCTGATAAAACTTAATACTTTTAAAAAATTTTTTTGGAATACAATGTTATAAAAAAAGCAGCTATTTTGGACTTTTTATATTCACGCCGTTCACTGTACGGTATCATTAACATTTTATTTTAATAGTTGGGATATTTACGCACGAGGCGATACCAAATATGTATACAATCTTTTTAAAATTTTTTATTTTTTTTTTTTACACTTTTTGGGGGTGAAATAGGGAAAATGGGACAATTTACGTTTTTATTGGGGGAGGGGTTTTTTCAAATTTTTTTTTTTTTAACTTTTATTTTTACACTTTAATAGTCCCATAGGGGACTATTTTTAGTAGGACATAGCACTGATAAGGGTTATCGGTCATCTTCTGCTCTGGTCTGCTCAATCGCAGACCAGAGCAGAAGACCCCGGGAGATGGCCAGAGCAAGGTGAGGGGACCTTGGGCCGCCATGATGGATGATTGGATCGCCACGGCAACGCTGCGGGCGATCCGATCATCCATTCTAAGTACCACGATGCTGCAGATGCCGTGATCTGTATTGATCACAGCATCTGAGGGGTTAATGGAGGACATCCGCGCGATCGGATGCATAGGACGTAAATGTACGTCCTGATGCGTTAAGTACCAGCTCACCAGGACGTACATTTACGTCATGCACCGTTAAGGGGTTAAGGTCAAAATGGGCTTGGTCCTTAAGAGGTTAAAATGGAATCTTTCGTCTAGATTTTTTCCCTGATTAAAAAAAACTACAGATCACAGTGCAAAAATTGAAACCATGATACAGCCCTGCATATGGAAAAATAAGTTATAGGGGTCAAAATAGCACAATTATATGCATATTAATTTTCTTACAAAAAGTTTAAATTTTTTTTAAAGTAGAAAAATAAAACACTCAAAAGAAATTGGGAATCGTTGTTACCATAGTAACTCACAAAATAAAGATAATTTTAACAGTAAAATAAACAGTTTTACAAAAAGAATTCTATATTTTATTCATGTATTGAAAGTCCTAATTATTGTATGTAGGCATGGCATCTATATGAATGTGGCTTACACATAGGTGGGCGTCAGTCCACTCTTGGCAGCCAGGACAGTAATTATCCAGCACACCATCTTCAATGTTATGACCACTGCTACTCCGGTTCGGGGATCTACTGCTAAGTAGGTCCTGATCCCAGACTGGAGGAGCAGTGGTCAGGACAGGGGGCAATACACAGACACACTGCCTACAGCCATATACTGTATATGGCAGGAGGCAGTATGTCTATTGGGGGGTGGGGGAAGGCCTAAAACTATATACTGGGGAACAGAGGGACATATAACTATATACTGGGGTACAGAGGGGCCTATAACTATATACGGGGGCACATAGGTGTCTAACTATAAAACGGGGGAGGCCTATAACAATATATAGGGCACAGAGGGATCTATAACTATATACGAGGGCACAGAGGGGGGACTATAAAAACAGTATATATGGGACACAGTGGAGCCTAAAACTATATATGGGACACTGAGTGGACTAAAACTATATGTGGGCACAAAGCGGGCACTATTACTTAGGGGCAATACAAATGGAGAAATTGCATATAGAGGAGCATTTTGCTAGACTAGAGAATAAAACAAGGCTCTGACTGAGTTATAGCTTCTGTTTTTAACAGAAAAAAGGAAAATCTGACAATCTCCAAGTGTAAACAGAAAAAAAATAATAATAATTGATAAACCAGTTTATGGTTCTAATAGCTTACATGCAGACTTGTATTCACATTTGTTGACTTTCTCCCGGATAATATTTAAGGCAATGGGTCTCTTGATAATCTCAAAATAGTCTGGAACCTATAAAAATGATGAAACAAATGAAATAATTAAAAACAACAAAACACACAGCTAGTGCACAATGCATGATAAGTAGTGCAGACACAAAAACCTACAAATGCAAGCAGGATTTGTAATATTTTACTAACACTATTTATGCAACTCAAATATTGAAATAAAAATACCTGGATCTTAGACACCAGTTTCATGAAAGGCCAGCTGTCATCATGCCTCACTAACTCCACCACCAGCTGCTCACAGGCAGATAACTCATGTACACCATGCTGTCTTCCAGAACTCCTCCTGTTTCCTTTATCTGCTAATGAAATCTCTGGTGGAATAAGCAAGAACAAATGTCAAGAAAAGATTTTATATATAAAAAGTAATTGTAGTCAGGTTATACAAAATTTACTTTAGTATATGGGTAATTATAATAGTGGTAATACAAATTTTTTTTAATCAAATTTTTTTCTTTGTTTCCCAAGAGCCACAACCTATTTTTGATATTTCCGTCACCATACCCAAGATAACACATATGACTTTATCACTTTATTTGTGGGGTAACAAAATATAGCAATTCTAGTAATACCAAATATGTATATCTTTTTATTTTGTATTTAATTATTTTGCGAGGAGAAAACGCATATCTTCCTTGCTCCTGCTGGTACCATGGAGCTCCTGTACCCACCTGCTGTATGGCACTTCCAGGTTCCAATCAGGGATACGTTTTGAGGGACTGGAATACCTCCTTTACAGACACCTGGCTGCAATCACGTCATCAGGCTGGTCTGTATCAGTACTTGGCAATGAGGACACAAGGTGGTACAGTGAGCACCACATAAGTCTTTCACAAAGGGCTCTCCTTTGCAAAACCTCAACAGCGAAGAACTGAACAGTGCACATTGCCATTTCACCGGGAAAAAAGCCCATCAAGCAGCAGATCAGTTATTTTGGGCACCTTGCCCCACACCTGAAGAGACCTAAAGAGGGCATTAAATTGCTAACGGGAACAAACTGTCACTAAGGCACTGGCACTAAGGGGTTACTGAACAAAAGTGCATTGCAGAGACAATGGGGGGTTATATTCAAAATTCTTCCCGTCAAAAATGTCACTTTTCATGCCAAAATTTTTGGGCAAAAAGTTTCCATCAGATATACAAAGCGTTTTACATAAGAATGATCCCAGGTTTACACTAGTCACACCAGTTTTGTAAAAGTGGGCGTGATTATGTAAAATGGGCTCTCACCTTTGTAAATAACATGAAAAACATGAAATTTACATAAACAAAAAAGCAACAACCATTTCTGTTATTTATACATTTTTTTTGTCATTTTTTTGGGGGGGGGGGGGGGGGGCAGGGCGAAGGTGTTATTTAATCAATTGTTGAAAAATTATTAATTATAAAATGTAAAAAAATATATATACATATATTTTTTTTATTTCATAGTAAGTGCTTCTGCACTCATTTAATCCCTGGGCATGTTCTGTTTATACATTGTTTGTATGAGCACTAGAGTCATGGAATATTATGTGAGATACTTCCACTTACCATGATTTAAAATTTGTCACCAAGCTCGGCAATGTTGGCGCATAAAAAATGATGGTGGCAAAAAAATGATAAATAATTTGGTGCTAAAATTGGGTGCAAAAAAAAAACCAAAAGTAGCACAAAAATGAACTCATATTTTCAAAGCAGCAAAAGACACCTTTGAAAATGTGTGGAGAAAAAAAAAAGTGTTTTTGAATATCTCCCCCAATGAGTGACAATGGGGCAAAAAGAAGGCACTAAACAGAATGATAAAGAAGTAATAAATGGCATAATAGCACATAATTCAATAGCTCCTCTCTGCTATTTATTACTGTCAAGGTTGTGTTCTAGTCATGTGAATGATAGCATTTAAAGCTCCTGCCATACACATTACATAAATAATCAGGAAAATGTATATGTATGTATATGTGTGTGTGTATGTATGTATATATATTTTTTTTTTTATAAAATCGAAAGGTGCCATAAAATTGCATAGATTTGTTAATTACTTTTATTAAAGCAAATATTAACCATCTACTACTACGCAGTAGTCTGCATCATTCTCTGCTTATAGTAACCCATCTTTCTCAGCAAGTCTATGTCAATACGCTGGAATATCCATACGGTGAATCTCTGTGTGGACATTCCGGACACTGCAGGGTGCCGGCATAACCTAGATGTAGAAGATGACCCCTTGACATTGTTACAGGCCTAGGTATAAAAAGATCCCTGTACCATTTAATATATTTGTACATATAGGGGAATATTTATCAAAATCTGTGCAAAGGAAAAGTTGCTGAGTTGCCCATAGCTACCAATCAGATCACTTTCATTTTGCCGAGGCCTTGTTAAAAATGAAAGAAGCGATCTGAGTGGTTGCTATGGGCAACTCAACAACTCTTCTTCTGGATAGGTTTTGATAAATCTCCCCCATAGTCCCTAAGATATCTTTTCTCCAAACTAAATAACCCCAAGTTTGATCAACTGTCTTTTATTCTAATTCAGCCAGTCCAGTAATTACCTTGTTTGCCCTCCTCCCCCGCACCCTCTCCAATTTAGTCATGTCTTTTTTTATATACAGATGCCACAAACTAAACACAATATCCATGTGTGGTCTGACTAGTAATTTATACAGAGTCCAACATTTTTTCAAAATAAGTGAACACACTTTTTAGCCAAAAAAACTAGAACCAAAAAGTTAGAAACTAATTACATAATTGGATAGAGGGATCAGGCAATGACACCCAGGAACAAAAGCATATCATCCCACATAGTATACTACGATGCATGCCAAGGGATCTTTGGTTAGCGCAAAGCACCTTCTGTCAAGTGCCCCTCTGTAATAAAAACAGACCTAGGTTTCCAATTTGTTTGCCTTTGTGTGGAAATTGCATTTTTTCCCTCTTTGGTAGTGTTTCCCTGCAGGCATTTTTTTCTTTATTTTGCGGGGTACAAAAATTTTTTGTAAGAAACAAATATCATATTTTTAACAAATAGTAAAGCAGGGAACATTTTTGGCAGCTAATAGGGAACAGAGAATGCAGCTGCAGATATAAAAATTATATATTTGTTCTAAATCAAAAATTTTTTTGTTCCATCTTACTTTTTTGTCCCCATTTAATTTATTTTTTAAGCATTTAGATGTGCTGGCCTGATTAACTGCGGAGGTCAGAGGAGAGCCGTGGACGGGGACATCAGTGTTATGTATAATACAGTAAGCAATGAAAGGCTGACAGTTTTCCTAATTTCACTAAAATCCATAACATTTGCAGAGGTTTCTCATCAGAAATTAAAGATACTTCACATTGTCATTTGCAGCAGCAGAGAACAGTGACAGCAGGGACAATAATGTAATTTATAAATTGTGATGGAACAATGTGATTGTAATTAATGCAGTATGCACTGGTTTTAAACGAAAAATTCAAAAATCTTCTTGGACTATTAATGTAGGATGTAAACCACAGAAGTGAATACGTATGCCACGGATGTGGGATTACCTTGTGAAATATGTGAAACCTCTTAATTTTTTATTTAAGGGATAATGGTTGTTTTAGTTCCTAAATTCAAGTTGTCCCAGCTCACAATCACAGGAGTTTTGTACAGTGGTTGCGAGCGGCAACCGCCATGGAGTCACTCAGCGTTGTGCCCCTCCTGGGGCCATATGATGCCCTGAATGAATGGAAGAAGGTTTTGAAATATACAGTAGCTGCTCTAATTGGAGCAAAGTAAAGCTAATTGAATAATGAGACCACTTCAGGTCAGCCAATTAAGGTCAAATATGTAATAGAAGATCAATGGAATTTAGGTCAACCGGTTTGACCTTAATTGGCTGTGGTCTCAATCAATTAAGGTATTTTGCCACTAGTTAAAGGGGTTATCCAGGAATAGAAAAACAGAGCCAATTTCTTTTAAAAACGCTCCCCGTCTGTCTCCAGGTTCGGTGTGGTTCTTCAGTTCCTTTTAAGTAAATGGAGACAAGCTTTAAGAAAGAATTTAGCTCAGTTTTTTCTATTCCTGGATAACCCCTTTAAACGGGTACTCCACTGGAAAAAACTTAATTTTTTATTCAACTGGTGTCAGAGTTAAACAGATTTGTAAATTACTTCTACTAATATTCTTAACCCCTTAAGAACCCGGGTTTTTTCTGTTTTTGCATTTTCGTTTTTTCCTCCTTTCCTTTAAAAAATCATAACTTTTCAATTTTGCACCTAAAAATCCATATGATGGCTTATTTTTTGCGCCACCAATTCTACTTTGTAATGACATCAGTCATTTTACCCAAAAGAGACAAAATAGAATAAAAAAAAAAAAAAGCCATTTTGTAACTTTTGGTGGCTTCTGTTTCTACACAGTACATTTTTCGGTAAAAAGGACACCTCTTTATTCTGTAGGTCCATACGATTAGAATAATACCCTTCTTGTGTAGGTTTGATTTGGTCGTACTTCTGGAAAAAAATCATAACTACATGCAGGAAAATTTATATGTTTAAAATGGTCATCTTCTGACCCCTATAACTTTTTAATTTTTCTGTGTATGGGGCGGTTGCAGGGCTCAATTTTTGCGCCATGATCTGAAGTTTTTAGCGGTACCATTTTGTATTGATCGGACTTACTGATCACTTTTTATTCATTTTTTCATGATCTAAAAAGTGACCAAAAATACACTATTTTGGACTTCGGAATTTATTGGTGCGTACGGCATTGACCGTGCGGTTTAATTAACAATATATTTTTAAAATTCGGACATTTCCGCACACGGCGATACCACATGTTAATTTTTATGTACAGAGATTTTTTAAATGGGAAAAGGGGGGCGATTCAAACTTTTATTAGGGAATGGGTTAAATGATCTGTATGAAACAGGTAAAGAAAAAAGCGTAGTGGCACTCACCAGTTTGATTACTTCATAGATTGCTTTATTCCGTAAGAAGGTGCATTCACGTGGGCGGCATCAGATCCGGCCGGACCGGGACGCCAGTGCGTTCGCTTGCTGGGTTACAATTGTTTCACGCTTGCGCGCTTCAACGGACCCTCCCTCTCACCGCTTCCCTCACCTGTATATGAACACCTACAGCAGGCGACGTCAGAGGTGGGAGGGATTACAACAAGCATCAGTTTAAAACCAGTTACAAAAAACTACATTTAAAACCAACAATCAGTTACAAGAAGGTGCCCAAGTCTATTCTATCATTAAGACCTACATTATCCTGTGCCCGAGTTTTTAAGATCCAGCGGGCCTCTACTTCACGTAACTCTTTAACAATATTCACTCCTTTTCGCGGGGTTAACCGTTTGATCCCTGTAAATTTTAATACACTTGTGTTACCATCATGGTCTTTTTTAAAGAAGTGAGTTCTGAAAATTGGTTAAAGAAAAGGTCAGTGAAAGGTAATTTCCAATGCAAGAGATGTAAATGGTGTCCTCAGTTCTCTTCTGGCAAAAATGTGACAGTGGGCGGGGTAACCAAAGAGATAACCGAGTACATATGTTGCAGAACCAGTTATGTGGTGTACGCAATCATATGTACGTGCGGTAAGTTCTATATTGGGAGTACCATACGTGCCATGAACACTCTGTTCAGAGAGCACGTCTGGTCTGTAGGGTCAGGTAAAGGGTCCCCGCGCCTGATCGAGCACGTTAAAAAAGACCATGATGGTAACACAAGTGTATTAAAATTTACAGGGATCAAACGGTTAACCCCGCGAAAAGGAGTGAATATTGTTAAAGAGTTACGTGAAGTAGAGGCCCGCTGGATCTTAAAAACTCGGGCACAGGATAATGTAGGTCTTAATGATAGAATAGACTTGGGCACCTTCTTGTAACTGATTGTTGGTTTTAAATGTAGTTTTTTGTAACTGGTTTTAAACTGATGCTTGTTGTAATCCCTCCCACCTCTGACGTCGCCTGCTGTAGGTGTTCATATACAGGTGAGGGAAGCGGTGAGAGGGAGGGTCCGTTGAAGCGCGCAAGCGTGAAACAATTGTAACCCAGCAAGCGAACACACTGGTGTCCCGGTCCGGCCGGATCTGATGCCGCCCACGTGAATGCACCTTCTTACGGAATAAAGCAATCTATGAAGTAATCAAACTGGTGAGTGCCACTACGCTTTTTTCTTTACCTGTTTCATTTCGGACAGTCTGCATCTCCAAGTAGTTGAGCACCTCCACACGCAGTCCCCCTTGCGAATCACTTCCGATCCATACAGAGAGAGACAGAGCAGTGCCGATCAGCCGTTTCTACCTACCAGGACTTGCAAAAAAAAAAGTGAATACAGATCATTTAACAATGTTATAGCTCCCATAGGGGGCTATAACACTGCAAATACTGATCTTTTACATTGATCAATGGTTTCTCATAGGAAACCATTGATCAATGATTCTGCCACTTGACTGCTCATGCCTGGATCTCAGGCACTGAGCAGTCATTTGGCGATCGGACACCAGGAGGCAAGGTAAGGGACCCTCCTGCTGTCTTACAGCTGTTCGGGACATCCACAGACATCCTGAACAGCCCCCTGAGCTAACTGGAAAAGATTTACTTTCACTTTAGACGCGGCATTCAACTTTGAACGCCACGTCTAAAGGGTTAATAGCACGCGGCACCGCGATCAGTGCCGTGTGCTATTAGCCACGTGTCCTGGCCATTGTTAGAGGCTGGGGCCGACCCGCCGTGGCCCCGCGTTATAGAACGGGAGCGGACTCAGGACGTACATTTACGTCATGGGTCCTTAAGAAGTTAATTCTTCAAGTACTTATCAGCTGTTGTATGATTTACAGGAAGTTCCTTTCTTTTTGAATTTCTTTTCTGTCTAACCACATTGCTCTCTCCTGATCCCTCTGTCCATGTCAGGCTAGGTTTGCTATGGGGATTTGCTCATACTCTGTCGCGTTGAGGACGTCACTCGTCAGTGCACAGCGATAGCGCAGGACACCGCTGGAGCCTGCAGGAACACAGGACAGTACAGGTAAATATGAAAGCTGGGGATGGGGAGGGACATGGCAACCGGGCGGCAGTGGGACTCTGGCCCCAAAGAATCCACTGCAGTTAAATGATTTAAAGCGGACGTTTTAAATCATTGAACCGCAGTGGCTTCTGCGGGGCCAGAAAGAATTTAACACACACACACGCATATAACACACAGATAGACTTTAAGCTAAACATTTTAGTTTAAAAAATGATTGTTATACACTGATATATATATATCTATCTGTGGGTACAGCCAATCCCGCAGCATATGTGACCTGTGCTGCAGGAACGAGGCCTGCAACATTATTCAAATAGGATGGGAGCCTCGTTCCTGCAACAAAGGTCGTATATGATGTGGGATTGGCGGTACCCACAGTTTGCACACATAATTGATATGCCTGTTCCTGTAACAACGCAAAATATATATATGTAGCAGACCAAGAAACTAAAAGTACATTTTAGTTATACATTATATTAACCCCTTAAAGATGCAGACCATTTTGACCATAACCTCTTAAGGACCCAGTGCGTACCCGTACACACTGAGTTCACTCCCTTTCTATAACGTGGGGTCACGTCATTGCGGGTCGTGACCGGCCTCTAACAACGGTCATGACCCGTGGCCAATAGCGTGCGTCGCCGATCTTGGTGCCGTGCCTTATTAACCCTTTAGACACTGTGTTCAAAGTTGATAATAAAAATTTGAATCACCCCCCTTTTCTCATAAAAAAAATAAAATAAAAAAACAGTATAAATAAGAATAAACATGTGGTATCCCCGCGTGCGAAAGGTCCAAACTATAAAAATATATAGTTAATTAAACCACATGGTCAATGGCGTAAGTACAAAAAAATTCCAAAGTCCAAAATAGCGTCTTTTTGGTAACTTTTTATACCAATAACATTTTTTTTAAAAAGCGATCAAAAAGTCTGATCAAAACAAACATGGTATCGATAAAAACTTCAGATAACGTATAACATAAAAAAAAAATAATAATTTTCCCTCATATCGCCCCGAACGTGGAAAAAGAAAGTTATTGGGGTCAGAAGGTGACAATTTTAAAAGTATCAATTTTCCTGCAAGTAGATTTTTTTCAGAAGTAATACAAAATCAAACCAATAAAAGTAGGGTATCATTTTAATTGTATGGACCTACAGAATAAAGAGAAGGTATCATTTTTACCGAAAAATGTACTGCGTAGAAACCCCCAAAAGATACAAAATGGTGTTTTTTCTTCAATTTTGTTACACAATTATTTTTTTTTCTTTCTTAGTTTTTCGCTGTAGACTTTTGGGTAAAATGACTGATGTCATTACAAAGTAGAAATGGTGGTGAAAAAAAATAAGCCATCATATGGATTTTTAGCTGCAAAATTGAAATGGTAATGGTTTTTTAATGGTAAGGACGAAAAAACAAAAGTGCAAAAACGCAGGGTCCTTAAGGGGTTAAATACACAGCCATTTTTTTTTTTCAAATCTGACCTGTGTCACTATGCATTAATAATTCAGATGCTTTTACTTGTTCTGATTCTGAGAATGTTTTTTTCGTGACATTCTAATTTAAGATAGTGGTACATTTTTGTCTATACTCTTATCATTTGTGAACAATTCCAAAATTTCATGAAGATTTTCCATGTTTCTAACTTTCTGCTTGTAAGGAAAATGGACATGCCAAATAAATTATATATTGATTCACATAGACAATGGGGGAGATTTATCAAAGGATTTAGACTGGTTTTTCTTGTCTAAATTTGTCGCACAGAAAGTCGCAGTCTAAATCTGTGCGACTCTTCTGCGACTTTTGCTCTAGAGGATTTTTAGAACATGATGCATGCAAGTCTATTTTAGACTGAAATGCATTGAAAAATGCATTGGTGCTGAATTTATCAAGTGCGACTTTTCAGCGACAAGTCGCATAGGCTGAAAGTACGCCGAAATGTCAGACCATGTTGGAGCAGGTTTAAATATAGACTAAAGCATAGATCATGCAGTCTGTGCACAGAATTTATCAAGAGCTGTGCGCCATTTGATAAATTCGGTGCACAATAGACCAGACTAACCCTCTGTAGATTGGTCTATATTAATGCGGGACATAGACAACTTTGATAAATCTCCCCCAATATGTCTACTTTATATTAGCATCATAAAGCAGACATTACTCTTTGAAGACATTAGAGGGCTTTAAAGTTCAGCAGCAATTTTCACGAGAAATTAAAAATCAGAATTTTTCAGGGGCCAGTTCAGTTTGAAGTGGATTAAAAGGGGACTTTCTCTGAGAATTCCCCCATAAATTACCCTATTATAAGAAACTGCTCCCCTCAAAGCATTCAAAATGACGTTCAGAAAGTTTCATAGGAATAGCAGCAGAGTGGAGGAGTAAACTCAATATCTCCATTTTTTTTTGCACTAACATGTTCTTGTAGCCCCATTTTTCTTTTTCATTTTTACAAGGGTTAAAAGGAGAAAAATCCCCCCAAAATGTGTAACCCAATTTCTCTCGAGTAAGGAAATATCTCATATGTGGATGTGAAGTGCTCTGTGGGTGCACTAGAGGGCTCAGAAGGAAAGGAGCAACTTTGGGATTTCGGAGAGAATTTTGCTGAAATGGTATTTGGGGGGCATGTCTCATTTAGGATGTCCCCATGGTTGCCAGAACAGCAAAAAAACAAACAAAAAAAACCACATGGCACACTATTTGGGAAACTACACCCCTTAAAGGAATGTAACAAATGAATACAGTGAGCCTTAATGCCCCACAGGTGTTTGACACATTTTTTGTTAAATTTGAACGTGAAAATGAAAATTTTTATTTTTTTCACAAAAATGCTGATGTACCCCAAATTTTTCATTTTTCCAAGGGGTAATAGGGGGAAAAGCCACCCAAAATTTGTAACCCCATTTGTTTTGAGCATGGAAATACTCCATATGTGAACATAAAGTGCTCTGCAGGCACACAACAAGGCTCATAAGGCTTTTAAAGAGAGAATTTGGCTGGAATTGAAGTCTGGGGCCATATGTGTTTACAAAGCCCGTGCCAGAACAGAGGACCAAGTGACCCTATTTTGGAACAGGGGGCTGTGCAAATAAAAAAAAAATTATTTTTAATTTTCACGGACCACTGTTCCAAAAATCTGTCAGACACTTGTGAGATGTAAATGCTCACTGCACCCCTTGTTACATGCTTTGATTATTATTATTATTATTTTTTAAGCGTTTATGTCAGAACCTCTAGTACAATCAGCCACCCCTGTGCAAATTCTCAATTTAGTTCTCAAATTTACATGGTGTATTCTCACTCCAGAGCCATGTTGTGCGCCTGCAAAGCACTTTACACCTACATATGGGGTATTTCCGTACTCGGGAGAAATTATGTTACTTATTTTGGGGGACTTTCTCCTTTTACCTCTTGTGAAAAGGAAACACATAGGAAAATCCCAGCATTTTGGTGTTAAAAAATTCATTTTTTAAACAAGCATGCTGGTGTAGCTCCAATTTTTTCATTTTCAAAAGTGGTAAAAAGAGAAAAAAAAATAAAAAAATTTGTAACACAAATTTTCCCGACTACAGAAAAACCCCATAAGTGGCCATAAACTGTTGCCATGAAATACGACGAGGCTCCAGAGAGAGAGCGCTCCATGCACATTTGAGGCCTAAATTACCGTATTTATCGGGGTATACCACGCATCGGCCTATAACACACACCCTCATTTTACCAAGGATATTTGGGTAAAAAAAAGTTTTTTACCCAAATATCCTTGGTAAAATGAGGGTGCGTGTGTGTGCATGTGTATACCCCGATACACTGTTTCTGACCCCGCAGAAGCCCCCAGGAAAGGCAGGGGGAGAGAGGCCGTCGCTGCCCGCTCCTCTCCCCCTGGCCTTTCCTGGGGTCTAGAGCCCTGCTGCCGCCGCTTCTCTCCCCCTGGCTGTCGGCACCTCTGCCCCATTGCCTCCCCCATCCCCGGTTTTATAATTACCTGTTGCCGGGGTCGGGTCTGTGGTGCTTCTGGCTCCGGTGTGGCGTCTATGCGTCATTGCGCCTCGCAGCGCATAGTAACGGCTCAGACGCCACACCGGAACCAGAAGCAGCACGGACCCGACCCCGGCAACAGGTAATTATAAAACCGGGGATGGGGGAGGCAATGGGGCAGCAGCGCCGATAGCCAGGGGGAGAGAAGCAGCGGCAGCAGGGCTCTAGACCCCAGGAAAGGCAGGGGGAGAGAAGCGGGCAGCGCCGGCCTCTCTCCCCCTGCCTTTCCTGGGGGCGGGGGAGGTAATGGGGCAGCGGCGCCGGCAGTCTCTGGACCCCAGGATAGGCAGGGGCAGAGAAGCCGGCAATGTCTCTGGACCTGCAAAAGCCGCTGCAGTTCATTGATTTAAAGCGCCGGCTTTAAATCATTGAACTGCAGCGGCTTATCGGCGTTTAACACGCAGATAGACTTTAGGCTAAAAAATTTAGCCTAAAAAATTTGTGTTATATGCCGATAAATACAGTAGTTATTTGTATAAGGTCGGCTGAGGCTATGTTCAGACATTGGAATGTCTGCACAGAAAATTTCTGTGAGGACATTCCACCGACAGCGGAGTGCTGGCAGAACATGCAGGTGCTATGAGTGCTTGGAAGCGTGCTGTCTCATAGACTACAAAGAATAGACTGGATGATGACAAGGGGGAGGAGAAAAAAATGTGAGGTCTTTATGCTCTCCCTCATTGGCGGTCTCTGCGTCGGAGGCAAGCACATTAGCGTATGCCTCCTCCACCAAAAATAATTCAGGGTATTTATATTTTATGGGAGGGGGGAAGGAGGGTTGGGGGTGTATGTAAATGTAGTGTTTTCACTTTATTTCAATGTGTAGTGAAATTTTTAGGGAGCATTTGCTGTATGTGCCACCAGCAACTGTTCAGAGCTGCGTGGCTGGACTGTACCCCGTGTGCAGATTGCCCTGATTGCTGATCAGTGAATTATTACTGATCAGCACTTTTTTTTGGGTACAGGGTTTTTTTTTTGCTTTTTTGTGTGTGTTTTTGGCCTGTGCCACCTGCGACTGTTCAGCACTGTGTAGCCAGACCGCAAACTCCCCCCTGCCCAAAAAAGGAGGAAAAAATAACAAAATGCCTGTGCTGATCAGTAATAATTCACTGATCAGCACTTAGGAAAATCTGCACATAGGGGTATGGTCTGACCACACAGCACAAAACATTCGCTGGTGGCACAGACTGCATATGTTCCCCAAAAAAGCGCGAAGAAAGAAAAAAAAAAAACCCTGCACTCCATAAAAAGCTAGGGTCAGGCAGCAGACCAGTGGTCTCCAAACTTTTTATCATCCCCAACCCCCCCTAGTAATTTGTCCACATGTTCCACTGCATACCGAACCCGAACACCAGAGAGACCGCAAACCATTCGATTAAGGCAATCTTGGCGACAAATTATTCTATCCGTCTTCCTGATTATAGAATCCCCTACAACCACTACTGTGTTGGCCTACCTGCGTTACCATCCCCCGGGACTACTAGTTGGACTGTTTCCACGGCTGTTAGGGAGACCAGTATCCACTGGCATAGTCATCTCTGATACTGAGGCCCTCGCATCATTACCCAACTTGGCAATTTTGCTTGGGGGATCAGAAGCAGCAGTGGCCTCTCTTTTCCTTGCACCCTTTCCAATCCCTCTTACTACATTAAATCAGCTCCCTACTTGGACCTCCTGGCTAATTTCTCTAATCTCTATTGTCAAGTTGATCAAAATGATTCTGACTGCCGATCAATATATATATATTAATACTTATGTATTAATACTTATGCCATTTTTAGTGTTGAAAAAAGATATCTGTTACCTACTTTTTAAACTATGCACCATGTTCCTGAAGCTTGCAATCTACTTGTGACTAAATAACCTTGGAACAACGCTAGAAGACCCAAGATGAGATGAGAACTTTCATCCGCCCTCGACGTGTATACAGGTCCATAGTCATAATAGAGTTAAGTAGATTTTTCATCAGGAAACCTACAGTCTGTATCATTAGGAACTGCCATTACCTATTGGGTAATAAAGCCTAGGATAAATTTTTAGTACAGAATGAAAAAGAAAATTTAACTTACCAGCTGTTATAAGTCTTTTGCCTCTTCCTCTGGCCTCCACGTGGCTAGGTGTAGAATTCTGTGATTTTGCTATTCTTCCTTTTGGTGTCTGCTCAACATTATCAAGGGTAAATGGACGGAAGGCAAATGGGCTTCCTATAGGAGTGCTATCAACAGATTGGCTTTTACCTCTGCCTCGGCCCCTGCCCTGACCCTTGCTTTGTCCCGGAATTGAAACCAGCTCTACTAAGGAAGCGTCATGCAATTCTGCCTTTGATTGTGAATTGTGAATGGAGATGTGTGAAAAAAGTTTTTTTTCCATTGCTGGGGCAGAATTGGGCTTTTTGCCTCTACCTCTTCCTTTTGGAGATTGCAAACTTTTTTTCGGCGTGACTTGTTGACTTTTAGGCATCTTCCCAGATCCCTTCTTGGGTCCTGGCTTTCTAGCAATTTTTTCTCCTTTAGTCTTTGAGGGGAATTGCAATCTGTCTTTTTCTTTCTTTATTGCACTGCAAAATAAAAAATAAAAAATGTGATATATTATAAATAAAATATATAATTGTGAAAAATTGATATTCAATAAATTTTCTTTAACCTTTTGAGGTTGCAGCCAATTTGTTTCTTGTTTACTTTCATTGACAGAGACATATGTGGGTTTGTCTTTTGTGGAACTGATTGTATACCCTTCATTTCCCAACAAAATTTACTGCAAAACAAAATCTAACAGCTTGCGGTCGCAATAAAAAAAAAAAAAAACTACTAAAGTGAGAAAATCAACCCGCAGTTCTGGCATTGGGTATTTCTCTTCTTCACATTTATGGCATTTAAAGTATGGGATGAATATTAAGAAGGTTGGCCAGGGTTGTACAATTTGCAGCTCCAGGGAAAGCAGTGTTACAGTCCCCAGAATTCCAGGGCGCCCTGATACTGTAGGCTATAAGGGAGCAGACTAAGGGGAGTTAAAGCTTTTATTATTTTATTAGGCAGGCTGGACACAGTAGTTAATTTTTTTTTTTTTTTTTTTACCAACAAACCCTTTAAATTTTGGTAGTAGTAAGTCCAGACATTTACCAATTATGTTTTTTGCTGTGTTTTTTTATTTTTTTTATTCTATTTCTTTTTCACATTTTCAAACATAAGTATATCACAAAATAGTCTCTATGCAGAGAAAAAATGAGTGAAATATGGAACTGGGAACAAACCATGGCAAAAGGCGACAGGGGTACCAAAAAAAACCTCTCAGGACTGCTACAAGAAAATAAAATGCAATTGCCATCAGTATGACATGGGGGAAATCAAAGAACAAAGTAGTGACAATAGCAGGGGAGAATCACAACTTAGATTAGAAAAAGCTGGCCGGCACTGCCAAGCTTCCCGTGACTCCTATGTGAACCAGGTCAGTCTCATAACAGTTAGTGGTGCTCAATTACTTATGAAAACGAAGAGTATCCAGAATCCAAATATACAAAGAAAGGAGGAATGGCACTCACCGCTTACTGTAATTTCTTATCTTTTATTCTTCATAAAGTGCAGGTGCTTTAAAAAGGCATTTCACCCAGCCGGGTGTGGACGCCAGTGCGCGTGCTACAGGTAACAATTGTTTCGCTCTGGCTTGAGCTTCAACAGACCTTCCTTCTGTTGAAGCTCAAGCCAGAGCGAAACAATTGTTACCTGTAGCACGCGCACTGGCGTCCACACCCGGCTGGGTGAAATGCCTTTTTAAAGCACCTGCACTTTATGAAGAATAAAAGATAAGAAATTACAGTAAGCGGTGAGTGCCTTTCCTCCTTTCTTTGAATAGCAGGGGAGAGACAGAATAGATGAGGGGGAAAAGGAAGTAATTGGGAGACAGGGACAAAACAAAGCAGACACACTGACTAGCAATAATAGCCAACAGGACACAAGATAGAAAGTGGGGGGTTCCCCATCAGCCTGGGACGACGGTTCAGTCACGCAACAGGGCGCGGTATTTCGGCATCTCTTGAAAAGACAACCAGTAAAACCATATGTTAACTGCCCAGGATTTCCATAATCCATTGAAGTATGGAGGGGGTTCCAGAAGCTTCCACAGGCCTTGGATACAGGCTCTTGTGGCACTGAACAGATGATGCAGGACAAAAAAAAACAAAACAGTAAGTCCATGACGGAATGTCAGAATGGTGAAGGAGAAAGACGGCAGGGGTGAAAGGAAGGAAATTCATCAAAACCTGTCCAGAGGAAAAACTGCTGAGTTGCCCATAGCAACCAATCAGATAGCTTCTTTCATTTTTGAAAAGGCCTCTGTAAAATAAAAGTATCTGATTGGTTACTATGGGCAACTTTTCCTCTGGACAGGTTTTGATAAGTCTCCCCCCTCCAAAGTCTGTAAAGAAAGTTCTAATCAGCTGCTATGAACAACAAGGCCAGTAAATGCAGCTAAGTGTGTTTAGGTAACACATACAAATACCCATTGAACAATTACTGACCTTTCTTTGGACACATCAGTCTCCTCATCTTCATTTGTTGATTGCTCTTGCACATCTTCTAACAGCTCTTCTTCATCACTATCCACTGAATGTCTCTTACGATTAGGCCTGTGGGTCCTTTGTCTAGGTCTACACTCTGGACAGAACCAGTCACCTTGAGGAATAAACTGAGCATGAAAAAAAAAAAAAAAAAAATATATGATAATCTGTCGTCTTCCAAACTGTGAAGTTGCTTCTGTCATATACACTTTCCTAAAACACTTTCATTATTTGAACTGCATCTGCTTCACTACAAAAGGAAAAGTACTAAAAAGTAGGAAAAGTACTAAAAGAAAATCTGAGATTGTTCCTGGATTAACCCATTGTTAAAAAGGTTGCCTGGAATCACTTTTTCTCTCTTTTTAAACAGATGTCAGGGTAATGTAAAAAATAAGGACGTATTCTCCTACCCCAAGATCCCACGGCTTTCTTGCCTATGCTCCTAGTCCCTGGTCCTCAGCTACTTTCTACTTCCTGAAGACGCCCTTGGCCAGCTCAGAATAATCACTGACTGATGCAGGACACCACTGTCGTGGTAAGTGACTGGCTAAGTTGGCACGGCCGCTGCAGGGCACTAGGGAAGGTAAGTATGGCTTTTTCATTTTTACACAAACCCCACAACACTGTAAAAAAAAAAAAAAAAAATCTCATCATAGGACAACCACTTTAATATAGACCTATGACTTGCAGAAATGATAAATCTACTGACTGCCAAAAAGTAGTCCATCAATAGGCATTTGTACCCCCAAGTTTTTGTCTACTCTGGCTTAGGGCTGCTCTTGTTTGCAGAAGCAATTCAGAAAATGAAAGCATACCAACAATTATCAATACTTCTATTATTAAATTTACAATATACTGTATATACTCGAGTATAAGCCGACCCGAGTATAAGCCGAGACCCCTAATTTCAACCCAAAATCCCAGGAAAAGTTATTGACTCGAGTATAAGCCTAGGGTGGGAAATACATCATCCCCCCCTGTCATCATCCAGACCCGTCATTAACATCCTCATCATCATCATCACCGCCTGTCATCATCCAGACCCTCATCATCATCACCTGTCATCATCCCCTTGTCATCATCCCACACATCCCCCCTTCATCATCCCCTTGTCATCATCCCCACCCCCCTTCATCATCCCCTTGTCATCATCCCCACCCCCCTTCATCATCCCCTTGTCATCATCCCCACCCCCCTTCATCATCCCACACCCCCCCTTCATCATCCTCTTGTCATCATCCCACACCCCCCCTTCATCATCCTCTTGTCATCATCCGCCCTCAGTGGTCTTCAACCTGCGGACCTCCAGAGGTTTCAAAACTACAACTCCCAGCAAGCCCGGGCAGCCATCGGCTGTCCGGGCTTGCTGGGAGTTGTAGTTGTGAAACCTCCGGAGGTCCGCAGGTTGAAGACCACTGCGGCCTTCGAAATCATCCAGCCCCCTCTCACCCACTTTAGTTCTGTACAGTACTCACCTCCGCTCGGTGCTGGTCCGGTGCTGCAGGACTGTCCGGAGAGGAGGTGGTCCGGTGGGATAGTGGTTCCGGAATGCTATCTTCACTGGGGGCGCCTCTTCTCCGCGCTGCGGGCCCGGAATAGAGGCGTTGCCTTGACAATGACGCAGAAGTACGTTGGCAATGAACGTACCTCTGCGTCGTTGTCAAGGCAACGTGACTATTCTGGGGCCGGGCCCGAAGCGCTTAGAAGAGGCCTCCCCGGTGAAGATAGCAGCCCGGAACCACTATCCCACCGGACCACCTCCTCTCCGGACAGTCCTGCAGGACCGGACCAGCGCCGAGCGGAGGTGAGTACTGTACAGAACTAAAGGGGGTGAGAGGGGGCTGGATGATGTCGAAGGCCGCAGTGGTCTTAAACCTGCGGACCTCCGGAGGTTTCAAAACTACAACTCCCAGCAAGCCCGGACAGCCGATGGCTGCCCAGGCTTGCTGGGAGTTTTAGTTTTGAAACCTCTGGAGGTCCGCAGGTTGAAGACCACTGCGGGTGGAGAGTTCACTCGAGTATAAGCCGAGGGGGGTGTTTTCAGCACGAAAAATCGTGCTGAAAAACTCGGCTTATACTCGAGTATATACGGTAAGTTCCATGGTATAGTTCCTATTTATATAGAATGCCAGCTCTACTGCCAAAATTCAGAACTTATGTCAAAAGATTCTTCAGGGAACATTTAGGCTTTGTTCATACGGGGGAATGTCCACACAGAAAATCTCAGTGTTGACATTCCCCTGCCAGCGGAGCGCCGGCAGAACAGGTCAGTGCTAAGACCGCTTGATCTCATAGATGGCAATGCATTTACATGTGGACACCACAGAAAGCATAGACACGTCTATTCTTTCTGCGGACAGCAGAATTTAAATTTCCACGCCGGATGTTTCCGGCACGGAAAATTCTGCTATGTGAACAGCCCAGCAGAAGCCTATTGAAATCAATGGGACTCTTCTGGGGCTGCAGAATCTCCGTGCAGAATTCCATCGTGTGAACATAGTCTCAAGCCTCATCTGAACACAGGCCTGAACTTCAATGCCTGTACTCATTTTTTAAATTATAAAAATAAATAAATATTTTTTACATGTCACCGTGATGTGTCAGATTTTGAGTGGTGGAGGTCAGAGTCCCCCAAGCTGAGCCTTATTCCAATTCATTTATGGACTTTCTGTGAATTTAAACACCCCTCAGGCTGCTCTACAAGCAGAAACTGGATGTTTTAGGGATCACGAGTCTCTGCACCTGGACTTTACTGATTAAAGCTGTGTAGTAGGCTCTCTACGTAACATGATTTATACTTTAGTTTTAATGAGAGTGACCCTTTAACATAATTTTTGCTATTGCACTCCTTGGTAAATGAAAAACATTTCTAATATACTTTGTTTAAAAAAAATGAAGTTTTCTATGTTTTACTTGTGCTTAAAAAAGCTCAAGAGCACATTTTCCCCCAACTCATACACAGACTTTGGACCAAAGTCCAAACACAGGAAGTGCAGCCTGGAGTGCTGGGGGGGTGTCCAGCCTCATCCAATCATAGCTCCTCTCACACATAACTGCCATATGCTGTTGGTTGGACACCCCCCCCCCCCCCCACCCCTCAGCACTCCAGGCAGCACTTCCTGTGTTTGGACTTTGGTCCAAAGTCTGTGTATAAGATGGGGGGAAATGTGCTCTTGAGCTTTTTTAAGCACAAATAAAACATAGAAAACTTCATTTTTCTAAACAAAGTATATTAGAAATATTTTTCATTTACCATAAGGAGTGCAATAGCAAAAATTAGTTTTAATGAGAGTGCCCATTTAAATACAATAACTCAAAAGAGGCCTGGACTCGCTGGACAGGGACATAATATTACCACTTTAATGGTGCGGCCTCGCCTGGAATATGCTGTTCAGTTTTGGAAACTGGTTCATAAAAGACATTATAGAGCTGGAAAGGGTACAGAGACATGTAACTAAACCAATAAGGGGCATGGAACATCTTAGTTATGAGGAAAGATCAAAATAATAATGTTTATTTAGTCTTTAGAAGAGATATAAGGGGATATGATTATATACTTATTTAAGTATATAAATGGCCCATTCAAAACATATTAAGAAAATTTGTTTCAGTTAAAAACCCCTTCAAAAGACAATTGGCACCGTCTCCTTCTGAAGAAAAAAAGAAAGGTTTAGTTTCCAGGGGGCGACAATCCTTCCTGACCATATTTCTAGAACAGTCTGCCTCAGGAACTGGTCACATCATAAACAGTTAAAGGGGTATTCCAGGCAAAAACTTTTTTTTTTATATATCAACTGGCTCCGGAAAGCTAAACAGATTTGTAAATTACTTCTATTAAAAAATCTTAATCCTTTCAATAGTTATTAGCTTCTGAAGTTTTCTGTCTAACTGCTCAATGATGATGTCACGTCCCGGGAGCTGTGCATGATGGGAGAATATCCCCATAGGAGCTGGACAGCTCCCGGGACGCGAGTCATCAGAAAGCAGTTAGACAGAAAACAGAAACTCAACTTCAGAAGCTAATAACTATTGGAAGGATTAAGATTTTTTTAATAGAAGTAATTTACAAATCTGTTTAGCTTTCCGGAGCCAGTTGATATATAAAAAAAAGTTTTGGCCTGGAATACCCCCTTTCTTCAAAACAGGGTTAAATACATTACTAGAACAAAATAACATTAATGCATATGCAGAGACATAGCATCCCCTTCATCCTCCCATACCCCTTCCCTTTACCTCTTTGGTTGAACTTTATGGACATAGGTCTTTTTTCAACCATACTAACTAGGTAACTCAAATTACCTTTAGCTTAGGCCTCACACAATAAATATGGTGCCCTCTCTCACAGCCGTCACACAGGATCATACTTTCATTATCTCCTTTCTTGCGGCAAACCTTGCATCTGGCATTACGAATTGATCGGGACCACAGGATGCTGCGATCCAACGTGGATAAATGGAGGAAGATTTGAGATAAACTACCAGATGAAAGTAAAGATTCTCGCCAGCGGTCCAGCACTGTTTTTAGAACACGACCACTGTCAATAGCATCTACAATAAGATAAAAAAAAAGTTGAGTCAGCATTTACTGTTGCAATTTGTTAGGTTAACTATTGTTATGCCTCAGGCTCCTTTCACACTACCATTTTCGTCTGGTAGGTGACGTCCATTAGGAAGATAGCGGGAGAAAAATTTGTGCATGACATGTCTTCTTCTCCCGCTATCTTCGGCCACAATAACGGGAGTTATAACGGACGTTCGAGGAATCCCATTCAAGTTAATGGGATCCTCTTTGGCCGTTATAACTCCCGTTATGCTCAGTTATAATAACGGACGTTAATGGCAGACAAAGTAGAAAAAAAAAGCCATTAATGTCCGTTTGTAATGGAGCAACTTTACAGTGTGAAAGAAGCCTCAGTTTTAATAAGTTTCCAACATTATGCATAAGCTAATCATATTACTGACCATCTACGTCACTGGTTTGATCTTCATCTTTCCTTTTTTTGTCATCCTTCTTTTTATCAAATTTAGAGTTCTTCTTATTATCTTCAGCATCACCTATACATCAGATAACCAAAAATGATGAGTCTTTGTGGTCATATCTATTGCTTATTATTTTGTCTTCTCTAATTTAAACAGTTCTGCTGTATTAGGGCACAGATATAATATTGATGCCTATGTAATTTAATCTATTGTTTGAAGGTCTCAACCCCTTAAAGATGCCTGACTTATATGTACGTCCTGGTGAGCTGGAATATTTACGTCCTATACATAACCGTGAGCATCGGAGCAATGCTCGGGTCATGCGCGGCAGGTCCCGGCTGCTAATAGCAGCCAAGGAGCCGCTGGTATTGGCGGACATCCGCGATCGCATGGATGTCCGCCATTAACCCCTCAGATGCCGTGATCAATACAGATCACGGCATCTGCTGCATTGCGGTCACTAAAACAGATCGGATCACCTGCAGAGCTGCCGCAGCGATTCGATCGTCCAGAACAGCAAGACGGAGGTCCCCTCACCTGCCTCCGCTGCCCTCCACGGGTCTTCTGCTCTGGTCTGCGATCGAGCAGACCAGAGCAGAAGATGACTGATAATACTGATCAGTGCTGTGTCCTATGCATAGCACAGAACAGTATTCACAATCGAATGATTGCTATAAATAGTCCCCTATGAGGACTATTAAAGTGTAAAAATAAAAGTAAAAAAAAAATAAAAGTAAATAAAATGTGAAAAAAAACCCTCCCCCAATAAAAACGTAAATTGTCCCATTTTCCCCCCGAAAAGTGTAAAAAAATTATTTTACATATTTGGTATTACCGCGTGCGTAGATATCCGAACTATTAAAATAAAATGTTAATGATACCGTAATTGTACAGCAACAAAACGAAACCTTTCAAAATTTGCAAAACTGCGGTTTTCTTTTTAATTTCCCCACACAAATAGTATTTTTTTGGTTGCGCCATACATTTTATGGTAAAGTGAGTGATTGCATTACAACGGACAACTGGTCACGCAAAAAACAAGCCCTCATACTAGTCTGTGGATGAAAATATAAAAGTTATGATTTTTTGAAAGAAGAGAAAAGTGTTCCAGCTCCCCGGAAAATCATAAGGTATTCATGAAAAATGTATTAAAAGTCCAAAATTTAATTAGTCCATATTAAAATCCAAACAAAAACACCCAGTGCAGATAAAAACTCCTCAACGCCGACGCGTTTCGGACTAACAAGTCCTTAGTCATGGCAAGGAAAAGGTATACATCTTAGCATTATATACCCCATATCAAGAAAACACACATGGTTTGAGAAAACCTGATCCGCCTCTGGAAGTCGGCGTCTGCCGTCATTTCCTGGGCGGATACACTTTTGCTACTTGGACATGAACACTTCTATATGAAGGCGAATGATTTTGGTGGTTCTCGTGCTATGTCAGGTCTGACCAGACACATTGCCGAAGTCCATGCGGGGGATACAAGATATATCCAAGTAATTGGTATTGAGCGTGTGCCCCGTCCTCAAAGAGGGGGGGGGGGGGGGGGGGGACTGGTCACATGCGGTACTCAAGAAGGAAGCCTTCTGGATACTTAGATTGGATTCTCGCTACCCGCAGGGGTTAAACTTCCGCAATGACCTTTCATATTTTTATTGATTATACTGGCTTGACTTTTCTAAAAGTTTTTGATTGGTACGAGTCATTAAGTTCACTTATGTATTTGTATGCCTGTTTCCTCTAAGTGTAATGAATTTATTAGATATGAACATATATATACACACAAAATCCCCTTTTATGATTTTTTACCCCAAAGGGGTTAATGTCCAAGTAGCAAATGTGTATCCGCCCAGGAAATGACGGCAGACGCCGATTTCCAGAGGCGGATCAGGTTTTCTCAAACCATGTGTGTTTTCTTGATATGGGGTATATAAGGCTAAGATGTATACCTTTTCCTTGCCATGCAAGGACTAGTTAGTCCGAAACGCATCAGCGTTGAGGAGTTTTTATCTGCACTGGGTGTTTTTGTTTGGATTTTAATATGGACTAATTAAAATTTGGACTTTTAATAATTTTTTCATGAATACCTTATGATTTTCTGGGGAGCTGGAACACTTTCTCTTCTATTGCTATATCGAGGATAACGGCCTGACCTTCTCCTTGCTCCTGGATACCAACGACAAAGTGCTTGTCCAACAACTAACGTGTTACAAGCGGTGAGCTGGCTATATCTCTTTTTGACTTTATTCACATGATTTTTTGAAGGCGAGGAGGAAAAATGAAAAGGTAAAAAAAAAATTGTCTTGGGCTGAGTCCTCAAGGGGTTAAACTAAAGGAAGTTAAACTGTTGGGGACGAAGGGCGTAAGCATACGCCCTTGCGTCCTGGTACTTAGGGACGAAGGGCGTATCCATACGTCCGTGGGAATTTCGGTCCACGCCGCGCGCCAGGCAGGGACTGGACCGGGGTGACTGCTGATATCTATCAGCAGGCACCCCGTGCAAATTCCCTGGGGGGGGGGGGGTCATTAGACCCCCCCCATGTCGGCGATCGGCGCAAATCGCAAGTGAATTCACACTTGCGTTTTGCGCCAATTCCGGGTCATTACGGGTCTATGGTGACCCGGAATAGAAGGAGGATCGTGGTTGTCTAAGACAACTACGATCCCCCTACAGCGATAGGAGTGAGGTGGCAGGGGAGCCACCCCTCCTATCTCTGCTATTGGTGGTCTAGACGCGACCACCAATAGCAGATCAGGGGCGGAGGGGTTTACTTTCGTTTTCCCCGTCCTGCCCACCCACAATAGGTGGGGCAGGACGGGGAAAACGACGGGGACCGAACTTCGAAGGTCCACTTACCTCTCCGGAGGCTGCGGGCGACGGTGATCGGCGGGAGGCGACAGAGATCGGCGCGTGCGGCAGAAGAGGACGGCTCCCTTGATCCTACGGAAGCCGGTAAGTTGCCTAGCAACATCTGGAGGGCTACAGTCTGAGACTGTAGCCCTCCAGATGTTGCAAAACTACAACTCACAGCATGCCCAGACAGCTGTTTGGGCATGCTGGAATATGTAGTTTTGCAACAGCTGGAGGGCTGCAGTTTGAGACCACTATATAGTGGTCTCTAAACTGTATCCCTCCAGATCTTGCAAAACTACAACTCCTAGCATGATCAAACAGCTCTTTGCTGTCTGGACATGCTGGGATTTGTAGTTTTGTAACATCTGAAGGGTCACAGTTTGGAAATCACAGGGCAGTGTTCTATAAACTGTAGCCCTCCAGATGTTGCAAAACTGCAAATCCCAACACGCTGAAATAGCAAACAGCTGTCACACCATGCAGGGAGTTGTAGTTGCGTAACCTCCAGCTGTTGCATAACTACATCTCCCAGCATGCCCTTCGGCGATTAGTACATGCTGGGAGTTGTAGTTTTGCAACAGCTGGAGGCACACTGGTTGGAAAATACTGTTAGGTAACAGAACCTAACTGAAGGTTTTCCAACCAGTGTGCCTCCAGCTGTTGCAAAAGTACAACTCCCAGCATGCACTGTCCGTGCATGCTGGGAGTTGTGGTTTTGAAACAGCTGGAGGTTTGTCCCCCATGTGAACGTACAGGGTACATTCACACGGGCAGGTTTACAGTAAGTTTCCTGCTTCAAGTTTGGTCTGCTGCAAATTTTTCGCCGCAGCGCAAACTCCAAGCGGGAAACTCACCGTAACACGCCAGTGCGAATGTACCCTAAAAACACTACACTACACTAACACATAATAAAGAGTAAAACACTACATATACACCCCCTTATACTGTCCCTCCCCAATAAAAATGAAAAACGTATTGTACGGCAGGGTTTCCAAAACGGAGCCTCCAGCTGTTGCAAAACAACAACAACCAGCATTTCTGGACAGCCACTGACTGTCCAGGCATTCTAGGAGTTAAGCAACAGCTGGAGGCACCCTGTTTGGGAATCCCTGGCGTAGAATACCCCTATGTCCACCCCTATGCAATTCCTAATTTAGTCCTCAAATGCGCATGGCGCTCTCTCACTTCAGAGCCCTGTCGTATTTCAAGGAAACAGTTTAGGGCCACATATGGGGTATTTCCGTAATTTACCCCTTATGAAAAGGAAAAGTTGGGGGTTACACCAGCCTGTTAGAGTAAAAAAAAAAAAAAAAAAATGTTTACACTAACATGCTGGTGTTGCCCCATACTTTTTATTTTCACAAGCAGTAAAAGGAAAAACAAAAAAACAAAATTAGCACCGCAATTTCTCCTGAGTACGGAATTACCCTATATGTGGGCGTAAAACGCTCTGCGGGCGCACAACAAGGCTCAGGAATGAGAGCGCACCATGTACATTTGAGGTCTAAATTCGTGATTTGCACAGGGGTGGCTGATTTTACAGTGGTTCTGACAAACGCAAAAACATAAATACCCACATGTGACCCCATTTTGGAAACTACACCCCCCACGGAACAAGGGGTATAGTGAGCATTTACACCCCACAGGTGTTTGATGACATTTCATTAAAGTTGGATGGGAAAATGAAAAAAAAAAAAAATTTCACTAAAATGCTGGTGTTACCCTAAATTTTTCATTTTCACAGGGGAAAATAGGAAAAAAGCCCCCCAAAATTTGTAACCCCATTTCCTCTGAGTAAGAACATACCCCATATGTGGAAGTAAAGTGCTCGGCGGGCGCACTACAATGCTCAGAAGAGAAGGAGCGCCATTGGGATTTTGAAGAGAAAATGTGTCCGGAATTGAAGGCCACATGAGTTTACAAAGCCCACATAGTGCCAGAACAATGGACCCCCCCCCCCCCCAACATGTGACCCCATTTTGGAAACGACACCCCTCGTGTAATGTAATAAGGGGTACAGTGAGCATTTACGCCCCACATGTGTCTAACAGATTTTTGGAACAGTGGTCCGTGAAAATTAAAAATTTTATTTTTCATTTGCACAGTCCACTGTTCCACAGATCTGTTAAACGCCAGTGGGGTGTAAATACTCACTGCACCCCTTATTAAATTCTGTGAGGGGTGTAGTTTCCAAAATGGGGTCACATGTGGGGGGGGGTCCACTGTTCTGGCACCACAGGGGCTTTGTAAACGCACATGGCCCCTGTCTACCATTCCAAACGAATTCGCTTTCCAAAAGCTCAATGGCGCTCCTCCTCTTCTGAGCATTGTATTTTGCCCGCAGAGCATTTTATGTCCTAACATGGGGTATTTTCCATACTCAGAAGAGATGGGGTTACACATTTTGGGCAGCATTCTCTCCCATAACCCTTTGTAAAAATGGTAAATTTGGAGAAGAAACTGCACTTTAGTGAAAAAAAAAAGTTTTCTTCATTTACACATCCGATTTTAACGAAAAGTCGTCAAACACCTGTGTGGTGTTAAGGCTCACTGGACCCCTTGTTACGAGCCTTGAGGGGTGTAGTTTCCAAAATGGTATGCCATGTGGGGTTTTCTGCTGTTCTGGCACCATATGGGCTTCCTAAATGCAACATGCCCCCCAAAAACCATTTCAGCAAAATTCACTCTTCAAAATCCCATTGTTGCTCCTTCCCTTCTGAGCCCTCTACTGCGCCCGCCGAACACTTGACATTCACATATGAGGTATTTCCTTACTCGAGAGAAATTGGGTAACAAATTTTGAGGCTTTTTCATCTATTACCACTTGTAAAAATTCAAAAACTGGGACTACAAGAACATGCGAGTGAAGATTTTGAATTTTGATTTTGAATTTTCTCCTTCACTTTGCTGCTATTCCTGTGAAACACCTAAAGGGTTAACGAACTTACTGAATGTCATTTTGGATACTTTGAGGGGTGCAGTTTTTATAATTGGGTCATTTGTGGGGTATTTCTAATAGGAAGGCCCTTCAAATCCACTTCAAACCTGAACTGGTCCCTGAAAAATTTCGATTTTGAAAATTTTGTGAAAAATTGGAAAATTGCTGCTGAACTTTGAAGCCCTCTGATATCTTCCAAAAGTAAAAACATGTCAACTTTATGATGCAAATATAAAGTGGACATATTGTATTTGTGAATCAATATATAATTTATTTGGAATGTCTATTTTCCTTACAAGCAGAGAGCTTCAAAGTTAGAAAAATTCAAAATTTTCAAATTTTTCATCAAATTTTTTTATTTTTCACCAAGAAATGATGCAAGTATCGACAAAAATTTACCACTACCATAAAGTAGAATATGTCACGAAAAAACTATCTCAGAATCAAATTTATAAGTAAAAGCATCCCAGAGTTATTAATGCTTAAAGTGACAGTGGTCAGATTTGCAAAAAATGCTCCCGTCCTTAGGGTTATAATGGGCTCCGTCCCCAAGGGGTTAAGGGGAGATTTATCAAGCAGTCTTAAAGGAGTACTCTGGTGCAGAATATTCCTGCTCCGTCCTGCAAAAAAAAAAAAAATGAAAATAAACCATCACTCACCTTACTGGGTTCCCGCGGAGCACCACTATAGCTGATCGGTCCCCCGGTCCATACCTCCGTGTGAACGAAGCGTCACATGGCGCTCAGCCTATTATGGGCCGAGGCAGAACATCGCGGCGACCGGCGATAGGCTGAGCGCCATGTGACGCTTTGTTCACACGGAAGGATGAAGAAGATGGACCGGAGGACCGATCAGCTGTAGTGGCGCTCCGCGGGAACCCAGGAAGGTGAGTGATGGTTTATTTTCATTTTTTTTTGCAGCCCGGGCAGGAGTAGTCTGCACCAGAGTACTCCTATAAAGATTCTCTGTTTTGCCAAAAGCAACCAATAAGTGCTTAGCTTTCATTTCACCATAGAAATATGAGGAATAAAAGCTGAGCACTGATTGCTTCTACGGGAAACAAAAAGGACTTTTTGTACACACTGTAAAATCCCTTTTCTGGTAGCCTTCACTAGGGGGAGGCAGCACAGGAACAATGAGGATATGCTGTCGACAGTAGGTTAAAAAAAAAAAAAAAAAAAAAAAAAAAAATTGGGCTCCGAGCTAATCAGTTAGTCCCAGAGCAGGAGAAGTCAAATAAACCAGAAAAGATGTCAAACACCAGACGAAATTTTTTTTTAAAACACCTCCACCAGGCAAAGAACCTGGTAAGGAAGCTATGTACCCCAATGAAAGCTACAAGAAAGAGATTTTATGGCGACACAGGAAGCATAGGACGTCCTAAAGCAGTCCTTGGTGTGGGAAGAAAATCAGCCGCCAGAGGAGGATATTAAACTGAAGTCTGAACTGCTGCCGCCCGCAGGACTCTGCGGCCTAAACGCGCATCTGCAGAAACATAAGTATGCGAAAAGGTATACATAGACATCCAAGTGGCGGCCTTGCATACCTGAAGGGCTGAGGCCTGGTGACAACCCACTGAGGACACCCCCAGGGATTGAATGGAGTTGCCTGTGACCAGAAATGGAGAGGCCTTCCCCTTGCAGCGGTAGGCTTCCCAGATGGCAGACAGGATCCAAAAAGAAATGGTCACCTTGGAGGCACATTGTCCCTTAAAGGGGTACTCCGGTGAAAACCTTTTTTCTTTTAAATCAACTGGTGCCAGAAAGTTAAACAGATTTGTAAATTACTTCTATTAAAAAATCTTAATCCTTCCTGTACTTATTAGCTGCTGAATACTACAGAGGAAATTCTTTTCTTTTTGGAATTCTCTCTGATGACATCACGAGCACAGTGCTCTTTGCTGACGTCATTATAATAATAATAACTTTATTTATTGTTGTCCTTAGTGGGATTTGAACCCAAGGCCCCAGCACTGCTAGGCAGCAGTGCTAACCACTAAGCCACCATGCTGCCCTTAGCATACATCTGCTGTGCACTGTTGCTAAAATGGACAGAGATGTCAGCAGAGAGAACTGCGGTCGTGATGTCATCAGTGTTCCAAAAAGAAAGGAATTTCCTCTGTAGCATTCAGCAGCTAATAAGTACTGGAAAGATTAAGATTTTTTAATAGAAGTCATTTACAAATATGTTTAACTTTCTGGCACCAGTTGATTTAAAAGAAAAGGTTTTCACCGGAGTACCCCTTTAAGCCGACCATCTGGGAGGACAAAAAAAAAAATAAATAAATAGGGTGAGCACCTTAAGGTCGAAATGAAAAACAGACAAGTGTGAACAGTGTGCACCATATCCAGCCTGTGAAGAGAGCGCTCCCATGTCTGGGAGGGAGCAAAGAAGAATGAAGGGAGAACAATGTCTTCCTTCAGATGAAAGATAGAACAACCTTGTCCTGGTGTAGAGTGAGAAAGGAAGGGCAACACATGAGAGTCTCAAGACTCGTGGGATGAAGGTGATCGCAATGAGGAAAGCCACCTTACAGGAAAGAAAACAGAGGGGAAACCTCTCGGAGAGGCTTGAAGGGAGTGCCCAGTAAAACATCTGGCACCAAGCTGAGGTTCCAAGCAAGAGTGGGAGAAAGAGGGAGGAGACTCATTGATAAACCCCAGCATGAAGGTACGCACATAAAACTGGATGCCAAAGGTCTCAAAAAAAAAAAAAAAAAAAAAAAAAGATTGGAAAATGCAAAAAACCTGACCCCTGAGGAAACTTAGAGCAAGGGCTCCTCCATACCTGACTGCAGAAAAGCCAGAAGTTTTAGTAGAGTCAACTCCTCAGGTAAAAGCCCGCTAGGTGCAGTAATAGATACTGGTGGAGTGTCCAAGTGCTGAGTTCCACGTCACAGAACAAAAAAACTGTTTACTTCTGTGCCAATCACCCAGAAAAATGAGGATGCAGCGTTGGTAAAATGTGATATATTTTTTATTGCAAATAGCCTTCAGGCGCGTTTCGGGCCTGTGAAACTCCATGTACAACATAAGCCTGTTGTACATTGAGAAAGGGTCACAGATCCGAAACGCGTTTGTCTGAAGGCTATTTGGAATAAAATATATTTTACCAACGCTGCATCCTCATCTTTCTGGGCGGTTGGCGCCAAAGTAAACTTTTTTTGTTTTTTTGTTCCACGGTCATGGAACACAGCATTTGGCACTGTACCCCTCAGCCAGGAGACACCTGAATCCAATTGCCGGTCGGTTGCAGCAAACACTGTCAGAGGTAGTTGTGACCCTATACACAACTAAAGAAGGTGAGCGCCATTTCACTCACAGTTTTCATATTCACTTTGTACAGCTTTGCAAGAATATACTGCCCTATGAGAAGTTCTGCTTATTTTTTTTCTCTTTAGCACAGATCCTGGTGGAAGGAGACCTGCGTGCGTGGATCATGGTGTGGATGACACTGTCCAAGAAACCGGAGACCTTCTTAATTTAACAGCATGTTTAAACCGCGATATTGAGAGTTCAGGTGGCAGAGAGAAGCCCGAGAAAGGAGGTCAGAATGGTCTGGGAGACGAATTGGCAACAAGATTGACCACGTCTGCATACCATGTGTTTGGGCCAATCTGGAGCCACAAGGATGACTGGGATGTCCTGATCTTGCACACAATCCTGGGAAGGAGAGGGAGTCAGGGCAAACCAGAGGGTTTTGAGACAAACAGAGGAACCTTGCAGTTCAGCCGGAATGCCTTACATGAGTTCCACAGCGGTTGCAGATCTGAGTAAAAAGAGACAACGTAGTTCAGCCGAAATTCTTCACATGAGTTCCACAGCGGTTGCAGATCTGAGCAAAAAGAGAGTAAAGAGACAACTCGTCAGGATTGGTCATTGTGCAGCTCAGAGAATCCACCTACCCGGTGGACCTTAAGTTTTGCCTATATCAGGAGCCGCAAGACTTCTGCCATGGTTGAGGCGCTGCACATGCAGCCTTGGTGGTTTATGTATGCCACAGCTGTGGCGTTGTCAGTCCAGACCTGAACAGAGAGGCCAAGGAGGAGAGACTGCTAGTTGCAAAAAATTATCGCCTGGAGTTCCACATTGATTGAAAGGAGGGCTTCCTGAGGTGTCCAACCGCCCTCAACAGTCCTGTTGAGAAGGACTCCTTCCCAGCAGAAATGACTCCCATTGCTCGTCAGTACCTGCCAATGGAATGGCAGAAAGGAAGGTCCCTGGAGAAGTGACTGGACCCACCAAAGAAGCGACTGACGAACCTAAGGGGGAAGACGAATGCAAAAATGCAGAGAAACTGGGAGAGAACAGCAAGCTGAACAGGGTAATCATGGAATTGGGCAAAGGGCACTTACTCCATGGATGCCACCAATCTGCCCAGCACCGGTATGCAGAAAGAAAGGGTGACCATTTAGGGTCAGCGTAGGACCTTGATCCCCAAGATTACAGTGGACAGTTTGTCCGCGGGCAGGGAATTTCAGGCTGTAGCCATATCAAAGTGGAGTCCCAGAAAGGCTAGGAACTTGGGATGGTTGGCAATCAGGGGGAGAATGCTCAATGACAGAAAACTATAGCCTAAGACATCCACACCAAGTTAGAGATAGACTGTCACAGGGAGGAGGCCCAGGTCGCAGTGGGCTCAGAAATAGAACGGTCCGGAGGGCCGTCCTGAGCGGTCAGCAGCAGGGGGCTAGGCCAAGCAACTGCGGTGCAAGCAGAGGAGGACTCGGTAGAACCGCCAGACATAGTAGTCGTGCAAATGGCAAAGTAGTGGTAGGAGACCAGGGAAGGAGCACACAGGATTGCTTGTCAAGGAGTGAGATAACACAGACAGAGCTCACCTAGGATTCCTGTAGCAAGCAAAGGAGCCAGGTGCTGCACATAGGCTGAGTATCCAGCAGCAGGAGAGGGGAAGAGGAGTCCACACCGATCCACGCCACTAGTGCCCCACGTCACTGCCTAGGAGGGGCTTGAAAAGGACAACCAGAAATCAGGAACAGAAATGGCATCCAGGTGTCCTACTTGCTGAAGATGACCCCAGAAGTGTGCGCTACTCAGCCATAGAGCTTCTGTACAGGGTGCTGGGTGAGGAGGAGCTTGAGCAGGCCACACCCGGAGTGCTGCAAAAAAAACTATCCTCCAGCTGCGGCGATTGACTGCCCTGTGAGCCACATGAATGTGCGGAGAAAAGGAGGAAGATGCCTGCCCGTCACAAAAGCCGCTCAGCTGACACAGGGCTTCAGCTAGGAAAGGGGCTGATGTAGCTACTGAAGCAGTGCCTGCCAGCAAGCCGCATGAGCGGACTCTGCGAGCAGGGAGGAAAAGATGGCCACCAGCCATGCGAGCAGCACAGCAACCCCTTAAAGAGTGCCACCGGAAGTCCCTCCCCAAGTAAGGGGTTGAACATCACAAAGAGCTGGCAAAGAAACTTGACATTAGGGATGGAAGGTCCAGAGGGCCAGCACAGGGGCCATATGAGAGAGGGGGACCCGGAAACAGGAAGGGTGGGGGATGAATAGTGCATATTCAAGGTTTGGATATACTCACAGCCAGATAAAGGCCACGCTGCAACACAAGCAGCAGTAGTATGCAGGTGCAAGACTGGGACCCCAAACCAAGGTTACAACCTCAAAGGCACAACATCACAAGCTATTATGGTGCCCCTTTGTTGCATGCAGGAGATCAGTTTTTATAAATCCTCCTTGCATCAAAACAATATAAATCACCAACTGACCAACACCAGTGAAAAGAGGTGCCTAAAATATAACTTATTTCTTTAGTTAAAATACTAGAAGCAACAATGGTGTGAGTATTGTGCTGGGCTGGAAGTCAGCCGGTCTCATCGCCATTGCGAGAGTGCGCGCTGCTGTACATCTTTATATGAAGACTCAGAGCCGGACACCAGCTGGAGGGTTATAAGGCGAACCCCCGCTGGCTGAGGACTTCAGACTAAAAGGAAACACCCATACGGTTTATTCCATTTTTTTTATGATTGAGAGAGCTTCTGACAGCATTGGATGAAATGATGAGCAATGTTTGACTGTCTGATGTTTCATATGGGTCATTGTACTCTTTGTTAATCTTATTAACCCCTTACGTTCTGAAAATTCCCCTGATGATGTCGCTTAAATAGGTGACAGAAATGCGTTGGGTGAACTAGTCACCAGCAATGAATGACTAAGGGAGTGATAATATTTATTTGACTTGTAATTATCAAAACTATAATAGAATTGGGAGGTGCTTTTTGTGCTAACATTATAGCACACATATATATAATTCTTAACAGCTCTTCTTTCTGGTCTCAAACAAAATACAAGCACAATACTCACACCATTGTTGCTTCTAGTATTTTAATTAAAGAAATAAAAGTTATATTTTAGGCACCTCTTTTCACTGGTGTTGGTCAGCTGGTGATTTATAATGCAGGAGATCAGGGAGGACTACGGTGTCTGTGTCGCCCTAAAACAGCGGTACTCAACTATTTTTAGTGAGGGTCCGCTTATCCACGTCTGTCACTGGTAAAGGTCCGAATTAAGCGCTAAGGCCTGTTTCACACCTAGTGTTTCACACAGTGCCAGGAAGGATATAGGTAAAATGACTGAATTCTGGAGGATGTGAATACATTATATTTATTAAACATATTATATATATTTCCTGTATTTTCTCAATTCTGCCACAGACTGTACCCATGAAAATAATACTGCCACAGACTGCACCCCTGAATGTAATCCTGCTGCATACTTGCCTTGAATAAAATACTGCCCCATTGTGTACTACTAAAAATCATACTGCTGCATACTATACTCCCTGTATATAATACTGCCACATGCTGTACCCCTAAATATAATACTGCCAGATACTATACCCCTGCATACATTACCGCTGCATGCTGTGCCCCTGGTATACAGTCATAGCTGTAAATGTTGGCACCTCTGAAATTTTTCTAAAAAATGAAGTATTTCTCACAGAAAAGGATTGCAGTAACACATGTTTTGCTATACACATTTTCATTCCCTTTGTGTGTATTGGACCTAAACAAAAAAAGGGAGGAAAAAAAGCAAATTAGACAATGTCACACCAAACTCCAAAAATGGGCTGGACAAAATTATTGGCACCCTTTCAAAATTGTGGAAAAATAAGACCGTTTCAAGCACATGATGCTCCTTTAAACTCACCTGGGGCATGGAACAGGTGTGGGTATTCTAAAAATCAAACCTGAAAGCAGATGAAAAGGAGAGAAGTTCACTTAGTCTTTGCATTGTGTGTCTAAGCATGGACAACAGAAAGAGGAGAAGAGAACTGTGAGGACTTGAGAACCAAATTTGTGGAAAAATATCAACAATCTCATGGTTACAAGTCCATCTCCAGAGATCTAGATTTGCCTTTGTCCACAGTGCGCAACATTATCAAGAAGTTTGCAACTCATGGTACTGTAGCTAATCTCCCTGGGCGTGGACAGAAGAGAAAAATTGATGAAAGGTGTCAACTCAGGATAGTCTGGATGTGGATAAGCAGCCCCAAACAAGTGCCAAAGATATCCAAGCTGTCCTGCAGGCTCAGGGAGCACCTAACCCTTGACATTTAAATGAAATGAAATGCTATGGCCAGAAGGACCTCACTGCTGACACAGAGACATAAAAAAGCAAGACTACATTTTGCCAAAATGAACTTGAGTAAGCCAAAATCCTTCTGGGAAAACGTCTTGTGGACAGATTAGACCAAGGTAGAGCTTTTTGGTAAAGAACATCATTCTACTGTTTACCGAAAACGTAATGAGGCCTACAAAGACAAGAACACAGTACCTACAGTGAAATATGGTGGAGATTCAATAACATTTTAGGGTTGTTTTGCTGCCTCTGGCACTGGGTGCCTTGAATGTGTGCAAGGCATCACGAAATCGAGGATTACCAACAGATTTTGGGTCGCACTGTACAGCCCAGTGTCAGAAAGCTGGGTTTGTGTCCGGGATCTTGGGTCTTCCAGCAGGATAATGACCCCAAACATACGTCAAAAAGCCCCCAGAAATGGATGGCAACAAAGCGCCGGAGAGTTCTGAAGTGGCCAGCAATGAGTCGAGATCTAAATCCCATTGAACACCTGTGGAGAGATCTTAAAATTGCTGTTGGGCAAAGGCGCCCTTCCAATAAGAGACCTGGAGCAGTCCAACATTCCGGCTGAGAGGTGTAAGAAGCTTATTGATGGTTATGGGAAGCAACTGGAAAAAATAACTGAAATCAAAGGGTGTGTAACCAAATATTAGTTTAAGGGTGCCAATAATTTTGTCCAGCCCATTTTTGGAGTTTGGTGTGACATTATGTCCAATTTGCTTTTTTTCCCTCCTTTTTTGGTTTAGTTCCAATACACACAAAGGGAATACACATGTATAGCAAAACATGTGTTACTGCAATCCTTTTCTGTAAGAAATACTTCCTTTTCTAGAAAAATTTCAGGGGTGCCAACATTTACTGTATTACTGCCACACCCTATGCCTCTGAATATATTACTGCCTCACACTGTGCCTATGGTATAGTACTGCCACACGCTATACCTCTTGTATAGTACTGCCACACGCTGCGCTCCAGGTATATTTCTGCCACAAGCTGTGCCCCTGGTATATTACTGCCACATGTTGTATCCCTGGTATATTTCTGCCACACAGTATGCCCCTGTTATATTTCTGCCACACGTTATGTCCCTGGTATATTACTGCCACATGCTATGTCCCTGGTATATTACTGCCACACACTATGCCCCCAAATATAATTTTAACAAACACTGTGCCCTCTTCCAACTTATTTACCATAAAATAAATGATGCCCCTGTGGCCCCACAATAAATGATGCCCCTGTGGCCCCACAATAAATGATGCCCCTGTGGCCCCACAATAAATGATGCCCCTGTGGCCCCACAATAAATGATGCCCCTGTGGCCCCACAATGAATGATGCCCCTGTGGCCCCACAATGAATGATGCCCCTGTGGCCCCACAATGAATGATGCCCCTGTGGCCCCACAATGAATGATGCCCCTGTGGCCCCACAATGAATGATGCCCCTGTGGCCCCACAATGAATGATGCCCCTGTGGCCCCACAATGAATGATGCCCCTGTGGCCCCACAATGAATGATGCCCCTGTGGCCCCACAATGAATGATGCCCCTGTGGCCCCACAATGAATGATGCTACTGTGGCCCCACAAAAAGTGATGTTACTGTGGTCCCACAAAAAGTGATGTTACTGTAGCCCCACAAAAAGTGATGTTACTGTGGCCCCAGAATATAAGATGCCACTGTGCCCCAGAATAAAAAAAAATGACACTGTGCCCCCCGAATAAATTATAATATGCCCCCAGAATAAATACCACTGTGCCCCAACAATTATTTATGCCACTGTGCCACCAAATAACCTGTGCCCCTGTCACTCTTAAGCTGTTGCAAACTACAACTCTTATCATGCACAGACATAAGGTCATGATGGGAGTTGTAGTTCTGCAACAACTAGAGAAAACCACAGGTGAGGGGGGGAGACACAATTAACCTGTCCCAGGTCCTGTGCTGCCTCTTCTAGTCAGGCCTAGCCAGTGCAGATGATGTCGGCAGTGCTAACTGTGTGGCCTGCCTGCATCACAATACAGTGCTCCATGCTGTGGGCCACAGCTATTCATTTGTATCAGTGTCTTAAAGACAGCTATACAAATGAATGATTGGAGAGCCGGCGGGCGGTCCGCCAGTTATGTACCCCTGCCCTAGAACGTTATTAACTAGAATATAAATTATAAAGAAAATTATTTATTCATTTTCTATTAGTCAGTTACATAACCTTTGTGGAAAAACAAAATAATCACACTTTGACATATGCCAACATTACCATTAGAAGCAATTAAAGCCACTGGCAGCTTACCAAGAGGAGTTTTTAAGTATTTGCGTTCCACTCCCTGCTCTATTTTCAATAATGCTTCTGCCAGATAGCGTACAAAATTTGTTACTGGTTGTGGAGTACTGGCATTTGTGGATGTGGCACTTTGGATGTCCGTTTTCAAACTTTGGAGCCTGAAGTAAAATATAGTTTATTAAATTAAATACAAGGTTCAAATAACATTGAAAATCAAAAAGCTCTGCAGTAACTCCTAGATAATTACCGTATTTACTCAAGTATAAGCAGACCCGAATATAAGACGCGGCCCCTAATTTCACCCCAAAAAACCTAAGAAAACGTATTGACTCGAGTATAAGCCTAGGGTGGGAAATATATATCATTCCCCCCCTTCCCCCGTCATCATCATCCCTCCCCTCTCATCATCCAGACCCCCCTGTCCATATGAACCCCTGTCAATATCACCCCTGTCATCATCCAGACACCCCTTTCGTTGTCTTTTCACCTCCCCAGTTGTTGCTCTAGTAGCTGCAGGGACCGTCCAGGGAGCGTGAGCCGGGCCGTCCATCTTAACGGCAGGGACCGTCCGCATTCCGGTGGGGAGGGTGAGCCGGTCTGGGCCATCCATCTTCACCAGGAAGGCCCTCTTCTCCACTCTGGACCGTCCCCGGACTAGTGACTCTGCATTGGTGCCGCCGTGCAGGGAAGCCCCTGCGTGGCAGCGTCAATGGCCCAGAGCGGAGAAGAGGGCCTCTCGGTGAAGATTGACAGGCCGGACCCGCTCACCCTCCCCACCGGAATGCGGATGGTCCCTGCAGTGAAAATGAATGGCCGGCCCAAAACTCTGCTTGTACTCTAGTATATATGGTAAGCCTTTTACTTATTATAGAAATCCAAATCCATCCATAAAGCACTAGCCAGCGCAAAACAGCCATTGCCTGTGAATGCCCCGACACCTCTCGGTCTGCTACTCTCTTGCACATCTTAGGCAGAATTCACACACGAAAACGTGCAGAATGTCTGCACAACAAAACACATATGGACATTTCACACACTTGCCCGATTCAGCGGGTGTTAGGACCGCTCGGAAATGTGCCATCTCAAACTACAATGCATTTTCTTGCGGACTCTGCAGAAAAAAATAGACCTATTTTTTTCTGCAGATGCAGGAATCAGAATTTCCAGACGCGGGAATTAGAATTAATTAAAGTAGACCAAGACAAGATCTTATTATTGTATATAGATTGCACTAGATATGTGGAGAATTCCACAGAGGAACCTTCTGTACAGGCTAAAGCAAAGCCCAAGTGTGGGCTTTTGCACTGCAAAATTTGGTGCAACTGGGCAAGCATGATGCACTCACTAAATTCCACTATAGCTGGAGCAAGTTCAGGGAAAAGGTGAAAGCCTACACTGAAAAAACATTTAAACACAGAACTCCAGATTTATCAACTTGTCTGATATGCCCATAGCAACCAGTCACAGTTCAGCTTTTATTTTACCATTGCAATTTTGTCTAAAAAGCAAGGATCTTTACTAATTATTATTTCATTTTTCGTTAAGGTCTACAAACCTGTCCTTATTGCTTTGATTTATCTCATTTTCCATATCAAATTCTTTATTCTCCAGTTTCACAGTTCCATTTTCTTTCATCTCATTATCCAATAGTATGTATGAACATTTCTCAAGAGCGGCCCTCCATGACTGTCTGTCAGGCACCTGAATCAAAAAAGAAAAACATTAGTATATATGAGAAGCAAAAAAGTATTTGCAGCAACCAAGATTTTTAGCCTATTTTCACACTAGTGTCAAGGATTACATTTATTATGAACCAATGAAAGGTATGCCCAAACCTTCAACTAAGTCTCTGGGGGATTCAGTATCTTTGATCTTAAAGGGGGTAATCCAGTAGAAAAATTTTTTTGTTTGTTTTTCAAATCAACTGGTGCCAGAAAGTTTAACAGATTTGGAAAATTACTTCTATTTAAAAATCTTAACCCTTTCCAGTTCTTAGCTGCTGTATACCACAGAGGAAGTGGAGTTTTTTTCTGTCTGACCACAGAGCTCTCTACTGCCACCTCTGTCCATGTCATGAACTGTCCAGAGCAGGAGAAATCTTCTATGGGGATTTGCTCCTACTCTGGATAGGTCCTAACACAGACAGAGGTGTCAGCAGAGAGCACTATGGTCAGACAGAAAAGAACAACTCAACTTCCTCTGTAGTATATAGCAGCTGATAAGTACTGGAAGGCTTAAGCTTTTTAATAAAAGTAAATTTACAAATCTGTTAAACTTTCTGGAGCCAGCCGATATGAAAAATTGTTTTCCACCAGAGTACTCCTTTAAGAAGAGTGCAGTTAAAAATATCACAAAAGGATGACTGCACCCTTGATGAAGACTCTTAAAGACCTGAAGGGTAAAGTCATACGTACAGTGTTTGCTGCAGATTTAACAGCATGTAAATTAAATATAACAATGATTAAACAGTGTCAAACCAGTAGCAAAAATGGTACGTGTTACTGTACCTTAAAAAGGTACAAAACCTTGTACTCTGGCATGTATAAAAAGGTTTTTATCTAGGTACACACATGTGAACATTTCTCTCACAAAATATATTTTCAAAAGTGCTACTGACATGGAATTTTCACAAAATGTTGGTAACAACCCAAGTAATAAACACATACAAAGAAACTAAGACACATAAGCTCAGAAATTAAGTTGTGTGTAATGTGAAATATCACAGGGAAAAATAATTAAACACAGGAAAAGGAGGTGAAAAAAGGAATTGAAATCCAAGGCAACAGCTAAAATCTATCAGAAACCAGCTGATAATTTGCACTGATGAGGGGTTGCATTGCTTTTTGATTCAGTTCTACCTGATGACCTACAAAAAGGTCTCATTTCCAAGGTGTCACATAAGACACATCCTATGATAAGCAAACGCTATAAGCTGTCTGAAGACCTTCACAACATAACTGTTGCAAAACATAATGTCATTGGTTACAGGCGCATTTGTAAGCTTCTGAATGTTTCAGTGAGCACTGTTGGGACCATAATAAATAAGTGGAAAGACAATTATTTCACCATGAACTTGCTTGTCACAAGATGTCTAACAGAGGTGTGAAAAAAAATCTGAAGCGTTGTCTAAGAGCCAACAACCATTTGTGGAGAGCTTCAAAAAGACATGGAATACGCAAGTACTATTGTCTCAAAGAAAACAGTTTGTAATGCACTCCACAGCCATGGCCTATATGCATGATCACAACCCAAGACTCCACTGCGGAATTAAAAGTGTGTTCAAGCTTGTTTAACCCCTTAAGGACCAAGCTCATTCTCACCTTAAGGACCAGAGCATTTTTTGCACATGTGACCACTGTCACTTTAAGCATTAATAACTCTGGGATGCTATTACTTTTCATTCTGATTCAGAGATTGTTTTTTCGTGACCTATTCTACTTAAACATATTGGTAATTTTTTGTCGATACTTGCATCATTTCTTGATGAAAAATTCCCAAATTTCATGAAAAATTTGAAAATTTAGAATTTTTCTAATTTCGAAGCTCTCTGCTTGTAAGGAAAACAGACATTCCAAATAAATTATATATTGACTCACATATAGCAGCATTTTTTACACTAACATGTCCTTGTAGAACCAGCTTTTGAATTTTTGCAAGGGGTAAAAGGAGACAAATCCCCCCAAAAATGTGTAACCCAATTTCTCTCGAGTAAGGAAATACCTCATATGTTAATGTAAAATGCTCTGTGGGTGCACTAGAGGGCTCAGAAGGGAAGGAGCGACAATGGGATTTTGGAGAGTGAGTTTTTCTGAAATGGTTTTCGGGGGCATGTCACGTTTAGGAAGCCCCTATAGTGCCAGAACAGAAAAAAATAAAATAAAATAAACCACACATGGCATACTGTTTTGGAAACTACAGCCCTCAAGGAGCGTATCCAATGGGTACAGTGAGCCTTAACACCCCACAGGTGTTTGAAGACTTTTCGTTAAAGTTAGATGTGTAAATTATAATTTTTTCACTAAAATGCTGTTTTCCCCCCCAAATTTAAAATTTTTACAAGAGGTAATGGGAGAAAATGCCCCCCAAAATATGTAACCACATCTCCTCTGAGTATGGAAATACCCCATGTGTGGACGTCAAGTGCACTGCGGGTGAACTACAATGCTCAGAAAAGAAGGAATCACATTTGGCTTTTGGAAAACAAATTTAGCTGAAATGGTTTTTGGGGGGCATATCGCATTTAGGAAGCCCCTATGGTGCCAGAACAGCAAAAAAATAAACCACATAGCATACTATTTTGGAAACTACACCCCTCAAGAAACGTAACAAGGGGTACAGTGAGCCTTAACATCCCACAGTTGTTTGACAAATTTCCACTAAATTTGGACGTGAAAATGAAAAATTTTATTTTTTTTCCAGTAAAATGCTGGTGTTACCCCAAATTATTCATTTTCACAAGGGGTAATAGGAGAAAAAGCCCCCCAAAATTTGTACTTCTGAATTTCTTCGGAGTATAGAAATACCCCATATGTGGATGTAAATTGCGGGTAAACTGCAATACTCAAAGAGAAAGAGCGCCATTGAACATTTGGTTGAAATAGAAGTCGGGGGCCATGTGAGTTTACAAAGCCCCCATGGTGCCAGAACAATGGACCCCCATTTTGGAAACTACACCCCTCACAGAATTTAAGAAGGGGTGCAGTAAGCATTTACACCCCACTGGCATTTGACAGATCTTTGGAACAGTGGGCTGTGCAAATGAAAAATTAAATTTTTCATTTTCACGGACCACTGTTCCAAAAATCTGTAAGACACCTGTGGGGCGTAAATGCTCACTGCACCCCTAATTACATTACGTGAGGGGTGTAGTTTCCAAAATAGGGTCACATGTGGGGGGGGGGGGGGGGGGGTCCACTGTTCTGGCACTATGAGGGCATTGTAAACACAAATGGCCTTCAATTGTGGACACATTCTCTCTCCAAAAGCACAATGGTGCTCCTTCTCTTCTGAGCATTGTAGTTCGCCCGCAGAGCACTTTACATCCACATATGGTGTATTTCCATAATCAGAAGAAATGGGGCTACAAATTTTGGGGGGCTTTTTTCCTATTTTCCCTTGTGAAAATGAAAAATGTAGGGTAAAACCAGCATTTTAGAGAATTTTTTTAATTTTCACATCCAACTTTAACGAAAATTCGTCAAACAGCTGTGGGGTGTTAAGACTCACTATACCCCTTGATACGTTCCGTGAGGGCTTTTGTTTCCAAAATGGGGTCACATCTTGGTAGCTATTGTTTTGTGTTTATGTCAGAACCACTGTAAAATCAGCCACCCCTGTTTAAATCACCAATTTAGACCTCAAATGTACATGGTGCGCTCCCACTTCTGACCATGTTGTGCGCCATAGAGCACTTTACGTCCACATATGGGGTACTTCCGTACTCAATAGAAATTGCATTACAAATTTTGGGGATTTTTTTTCCCCTTTTACTGCTTGTAAAAATTAAAAGTATGGGGCAACAACAGAATGTTAGTGTTATTTTTTTTATTTTTTTTTTTTTTACACTAACATGCTGGTGTAGACCCCAACTTTACCTTTTCATAAGGGGTAAAAGGAGAAAAAGGCCCCCAAAATTTGTAACGCAATTTCTCCCGAGTACGGAAATACCTCATATGTGGCACTAAACTGTTGCCTTGAAATACGACATGGCTCCAAAGCGAGAGAGCGCCATGAGCATATGAGGCCTAAATTGGGAATTTGCATCCGCCACCAAAATAACCTACAGCAGTGTTTCTCAAACAGGGTGTCTCCAGGTGTTGCAAAACTCCCAGCATGCCTTGACAGTCAGTGGCTGTCCAGCAATACTGGGAGTTGTTTTTCAACAGCTGGAGGCTCAGTTTTGGAAACCGTGCCATACAAGAGGTTTTTTATTTTTATTGGGGGTGTTGACTGTGTAAGGGGTATGTGTATATGTAGTGTTTTACCCTTTATTTTGCAAAGGTGTAGTGTAGTGTTTTTAGGGTACATTCACATGGGCGGGGGTTTACAGTGAGTTTCTCGCTGGGAGTTTGAGCTGCGGTGGAAAAATTCTCAAACTTGCAGCAGAAAACTCGCTGTAAACCCCGCCCGTGTGAATGTTCACTGTGAGTTTGTTACTTAACTCAGTGAGAGTTTGTTACTTAACTCAGTGAGAGTTTGTTACTAAACTCAGTGTTTCGCAACCAGTGTGCCTCCAGCTGTTGCAAAACTACAACTCCCTGCATGTACTGTCTATCAGTGCATGCTAGAGTTGTAGTTTGCAACAGCTGGAGACACACTGGTTGCAAAACACTGAGTGTGCCTTCAGCTGTTGCAAAACTACAACACTCAGCATGCACTTACAGCTGAAAGGCCTTCTGGGACATGTAGTTATGCAACAGTTGGAGGCACACTACTGCAACTCCCAGCATAACCTTTGGTAGTATGTTCATGCTGGGGGTTGTAGTTATGCAATTGCTGGAGGCACACTTTTTCAAAGAAAAAATGTGCCTCCAGCTGTTGCATAACTACAACCCCCAGCATGCAAAAACTACCAAAGGGCATGCTGGGAGTTATAGTAGTGTCTTCTGCTGTTGCATAACAACAACTCTTTAGCCGTGCACCCCTTCCTGTTCACAGGAGGTTTTATAAATTGATATTGGATCCAGCATGTCACCCAGTCAGAGGCCATATGCCCAGCAGAGGTGAGTGAAATGAGTGTTAGGGATGACATCAAGTGGTGACTTTTATTCTTCGGTTGCGGTGCGGTACATGTGCATCAAGGCGCGGGACGCCGGGAGCCCACGAACATGGATGAAAATGACATGAATCTAAAATTCACGTACAAAATAGGTGGTTCAGAACTTGAATTTCTGGACGTTAAAGTGAACGTTCAAAATGGAGAATTTGTAACTCAAAGTTATCGAAAACCTACGGCCTGCAACTCCCTACTGCACTATGGGAGCTATCATCCCGAACATGTTAAAAAGGCTGTCCCTTACGGACAGCTCTTCAGGTTGAGGAGAATAAATAGTCGGGATGCGGACTTTGTGGTGCAAAACGAGCATTCCCAACAACAACAAAAAACAGCATAATCAGAGAGGAAAGAATACATCTGAAGATAGGTTGTCCTTTTCTTTTACATATAGCCCGGTAGCAGAGAATATAAAAAAGGCTATCAACAATAACTGGTTTCTCTTGCAAAATGATCCAGATATACAGAGATGGACTAGTAAATGACCCTTAACATTCAAAAAGTGTAAAAATTTGAAAGACACTCTTATCAGCAGTAATCTAAAAGGCACCCCTGATCAGAACTGGTTAACAGAAAATACCTTGAAAGGAACATATAAGTGTGGTCATTGTAATTGGTGCAGCTATTGCTGCACTGAAAAATACATTACCCTTGGAGGAATAGAGGCACAATGTAAGGATTTTGTCTGTTGTCGCACAAAAAAAGTGGTGTATGCCATACGCTGTGATTGCCATAGATTCTATATTGGGTGCACTACCCGCCCCCTAAATGTAAGATTTCGAGAGCATGTAAACGCCCTGAAAACGGGAAAAGGCTCTCCCAGATGAATACAACATATGAGGGAAGTACACGGAAGTGATCCAAAAACTATGCATTTTCTTGGCATTGAATGTGTAACCACAGAATATGGCATAGATGTCCGAAACACCCTTTTGAAAAGAGAAGGGTTGTGAATAATCAAGACTAGAGGTGCACCGAAATGGAAATTTCAGAACCGAAACGAAACCGAAATAAAAAAAAATGTCCGGCCGAAACCGATACCGAAAATGACTTCTCCCCGTCTTCTGATAAAATGCAGCGCTCCGCTCATTAGATTAGATTCCCCCACATTAGATTGCCAGCTCCCCCACATTAGGTCGGGAGTTCCCCCACATTAGTAGGCAGCTCCCCCACAATAGTAGGCAGCTCACCCACAATAGTAGGCAGCTCCCCAGCAATAGTAGGCAGCTCCCCAGCAATAGTAGGCAGCTCCCCAGCAATAGTAGGCAGCTCCCCCACATTAGGTCAGCATTTCCCCCACAATAGTAGGCAGGTTCCCCACATTAGGCCAGCATTTCCCCCACAATAGTAGGCAGCTCCCCCACATTAGGTCAGCATTTCCCCCACAATAGTAGGCAGGTTCCCCACAATAGTAGGCAGCTCCCCCCAACAATATTAGGCAGCTCCCCCCATATTTGTAGGCAGCTCCCCCCCACATTAGGTCAACAGTTCCCCCACAATAGTAGGCAGGTTCCCCACAATAGTAGGCAGCTCCCCCACATTAGGTCAGCATTTCCCCCACAATAGTAGGCAGGTTCCCCACAATAGTAGGCAGTTCCCACACAATATTAGGCAGCTCCCCCCACATTTGTAGGCAGCTCCCCCCCACAATAGTAGGCAGGTTCCCCACAATAGTAGGCAGTTCCCACACAATATTAAGCAGCTCCCTCCCACATTAGGTCAGCAGTTCCCCCACAATAGTAGGCAGGTTCCCCACATTTTTAGGCAGCTCCCCTCCCACATTTGTAGGCAGCTCCCCCCCCCCCCACATTTGTAGGCAGCTCTCCCCCCACAATATTAGGCAGCTCCCCCCAACAATATTAGGCAGCTCCCCCCAACAATATTAGGCAGCTCCCCCCCAACAATATTAGGCAGCTCCACCCCAACAATATTAGGCTGCTCCCCCCCACATTTGTAGGCAGCTCCCCCCACCCCACAGACATACAGCTTCCAGCCATATACAGTGTATGGCTGGAGGCTGTATGTCTGTACTGCTGCCCCCACAGTGATCCGGTCACCGCTCCTCCGGCCCGGGGTCACATCTACTGCTATGGCATATGGACCATAGCAGTAGGTGCCGGGACCGGAGGAGCGGTGACCGGAACACTGAACAAGATGACGCGGTCACTTCTCCTGAGACGATCCTGCGGTCCTCCTGCGTCTCTATGGTTGTACGCACGGGACGTCAGTGACGTCCCGTGCATACGACCATAGAGGTGGAGAAGCGAGGGACCGAAGGAGGATCGCAGGAGGATGCCGGGGAATGGTGAGTGACAGGCAGACATCCTTATGTCCCGAAAAGATTTTTCGGGACACAGGGAAGTCCGGGGTAGGAATACTTCTTTTTATGTGCCCGGGCCGGCTCCCGTGTGTGGCTGCAGGCGGGGGCCGACCAGAGCATATAAAACCTAATACTGTATACTAAAAACCAGGGGGCCTCCAGCTGTTGTGAAACTACAACTCCCAGCATGCCCGGACAGACTTTGCCCCCCCCCCCCCAGATGTTGCGCCCGGTGCGGTCGGCCCCCCCTGCACCCCCCACGAGTGCCTCTGCCAATGGCAGTGTTTGTAACTGGCAGGGGAGGTGGATCATTATCGGTACATTTTTTGTTGTTTCGGCATTTTGCCGAAATAGCTATTTTCGGCCGATATGTATCGGCCGCCGATATGTATCGGCCGCCGATATATCGGTGCATCCCTAATCAAGAATAATGCTCTGGGTAATCCAGGCTTAAATGGCAGGTTGGAGATGAATGTTTTTGTTTAATTCTATCCATCCAGGTCTGTGTTTAATGTGTCTGTTTGAAATGGTTTTAAATTCACTGTGTTTGCTTCATTGAAATGTAACACCTCTTTTCCGTGATGTGAGCAAAAAGGGTGTATTTACCTGTGCTCAGGTGGCGGAAAGGGCGGATCAGACGAAGCACTGCTTGGTCAGTGCGAAAGCAGCTGTTCATCCATGTTCGTGAGCTCCCGAAATCCCGCGCCTTGATGCACATGTACTGCACCGCAACCGAAGAATAAAAGTCACCACTTGATGTCATCCCTACGCTGTGAGTGCTCCTTCTGTTTTTCTTCGTTTTTGCATGGCATGAACTGTCTTTCTCTATAAGAGGTTGAGCACAGGAAGATACACTCAGTGGTTCTGTACTTATGTCCTGCTGCTGTTGGATTAGTGAAGCTGATACACCTGTGTCGTGAGCGGCAGTTGCCGATCCCAGTTTCTCTCAGCCTGCCTGAAATGAGTGTTAGGGTGCCATCCGAAATGAGGTCACCTCTGCGTGGTGGATGGGGGAGGAGGGGGGGGGGGAGGGGAACACGTTTTGATCAAAAAGTGCACAAAAGAGCCTCCATTTTTTGACCAAGAGCGCTGCTGCAACCTTCTTTTCTGTATACTCATATACACACTGTTCAAAAAAATAAAAGAAACCCTTAAACAACACAATGTAACTCCAAGTCAATCACACTTCTGTGAAATCACACTGTCCACTCAGGAAGCAACTACTGATTGACAATCAATTTCACATGCTGTTGTGCAAATTTATCAAACAGGTCGAAATTATAGGCAATTAGTAAGACACCCCCAATAAAGGAGTGGTTCTGCCGGTGGTGACCACAGACCACTTCTCAGTCCCTATGCTTCCAGGCTGATGTTACTTTTGAATGCTGGCGATGCTTTCACTCTAGTGGTAGCATAAGACAGTCTACAACCCACACAAGTGGCTCAGGTAGTGCAGCTCATCCAGGATGGCACATCAATGTGTGCTGTGGCTAGAAGGTTTGTTGTGTCTGTCAGCGTAGTGTCCAGAGCATGGAGGCACTACCAGGAGACAGGCCAGTACATGGGGAGACGTGGAAGAAGCCGTAGGAGGGCAACAACCCAGCAGCAGGACCGCTACCTCCACCTTTGTGCAAGGAGGAGCAGGAGGAGCACTGCCAGAGCCCTGCAAAATTACCTCCAGCTGGCCACAAATGTGCATATGTCCACTCAAACGGTCATGAGAGTGGTATGAGGGCCCAACATCCACAGGTGGGGGTTGTGCTTACAGCCCAACACCGTGCAGGAAGTTTGGCAATTGCCAGAGAACACAAAGATTGGCAAATTCGCCACTGGCGCCCTGCGCTCTTCACAGATGAAAGCATGTTCACAATGAACACATGTGACAGACATGACACAGCCTGCAGACACCGTGGAGAACGTTCTGCTGCTTGCAACATCCTCCAGCATGACTGGTTTGGCGGTGGGTCAGTAATGGTGTGGGATGGCATTTCTTTGGGGGCCGCAGAGCCCTCCATGTGCTTGCGAGAGGTAGCCTGAGTGCCATTAGGTACCGAGATTAGATCCTCAGACCCGTTGTGAGACCATATGCTGGTACGGTTGGCCCTGCGTTCCTCCTATTGCAAGACAATGCTGGACCTCATGTCGCTGGAATGTGTCAGCAGTTCCTGCAAGTGGAAGGCATTGATGCTATGGACTGGCCGGCCCGTTCCCTAGACCTGGATCCCATTGAGCCCATCTGGGACGTCATGTCTCGCTCCATCCACCAACACCACGTTGCACCACAGACTGTCCATCCACCTCATCAGGAGAATGCCTAGGCATTGTAGGAAGGTCATAAGGGGCACGTGGAGGCCACACACACTACTGAGCCTCATTTTGACTTGTTTTAAGGACATTACATGAAAGTTGGATCAGCCTGTAGTGTGGTTTTCCACTTTGATTTTGAGTGTGACTCAATTTCCAGACCTCCATGGGTTGATAAATTTGATTTCCGTTGATAATTTGTGTGTGATTTTGTGTACACATTCAACTATATGAAGATGAAAGTATTTCATATGATTAGTTAATTTATTCAGATCTAGGATGTGTTCTTAGTGTTCCCTTTATTTTTTTGAGCAGTGTATGTTTAGGGAGACTAAATCTGTATGAGGCTAAATCTGTATGAGGCTAAATCTGTATGAGGCTAAATCTGTATGAGGCTAAATCTGTATGAGGCTATGGACTTCCAGATTCTAAAATTAATCTTAAATGGGCACTGTCATCAACGTTTTTTTTTTCTGATATGTTGTAGTACATATTTTTTTTTTATTAAAATGTTTAAATTAAAATTTGAAAACCGGCCACTAGGGGGTCTCCCTCCTAGTGGCCGGCTGCAGGCTGGCGTGACGTCACGCCTGAATTCGGACTGATGCCGGCCGGGCATCAGTCCTAATTCATTCAGCCTGTGCTTACTCCCTGTCTGTCAATCAGACAGGCAGGGAGTGAGCGCATTGGCTCCATGGCCTCAGACGCCGGCCACTCCTACCGCACCACGCCACTGATACTGCCCCTGCACGCCGCTGATACTGCTGGACTCTACAGTTTGTACGTATGGGGATCGGGGTTAAAATAGCGGGGCTTGGGGTTTAACACTGGGTTTCAACACGGGGGTTGTGGGGAGAGCGGGGCTTGGGGTTTCAACACTGGGGTTGCGAGGATCCGGGTGTCAACATGGGGGGGGTCGGCTTAGCGCTGGAGGGAACGGGGTAGCGCCGCGCCCATGGCCCTAACTTATCATTTTCAACACAGGGTGCCTCCAGCTGTTTCCCCACCACAACTCCCAGAATGCCCTGACAGCCAATAAAGATGTCAGGGCAAGCTGGGAGTTGTAGTGGTGAAACAGCTGGAGGCACCCTGTAGTGGTGAAACAGCTGGAGTGAACTAAGGGCGTAAGTGTCGGCCCCAGCAGGCATCAGTGACTTCTGCCTGCTGGGAAAGTCTGCCTGGTAGCGAGAACACTACCAGGCAGACAAAAAGACCTTTTTTAATATAGTAAAAAAAAAAAATATTAAATGCAGAGAGGGGGTTAGGGAGAGATGGGAAATAGGCAGGTACAGAAAAAAAATCTATATAGGATGGTGGGAGCTACCCTTTAAAAGTAACAGGCCTCGCCAGCCTGCAAGGTGGAGATGACAAACTGATAGACTTTTAGCTTTAAAGGGTACTCCAGTGTAAAATTATTATTATTATTTTTTTTTTTTTTTTTATAAACTGGTGCCAGATTTGTAAATGACTTCTATTAAAAAAAATCTTAAATCCTTCTAGTACTTTTTAGCAGCTGTATGCTACAGAGGAAATTCTTCACTTTTGGAATTTCTTTTTTGTGTTGTCCACAGTGCTCTTTCTTTGCTGACACCTCTGTCCTTGTCAGGAACTGTCCAGAGCAGCATAGCTTTCCTATGGGGATTTTCTCCTGCTCTGGACAGTTCCTGATAAGGGCATCAGGTGTCAGCAGAGAGCAAAAATGCAAAAAAATAAATAAATAAAACTTTTCCACCGGAGTACCCCTTTAAGGATTATCCTTTAAAAGATCAGGCAGTCAGATGAAGGTTCCTGACCTTTGGGTATCCTTCATATAAAATAGGGCCAGGGAATATTGATAGGATTCAGATTATTGTGCAGACTAGATGGGCCAAAAGTCTCTCATCTGCCGACATATTCTATGTTTCTAAAACTATCGACCTCTAAGACAGAAGATTGCAGATCTAGGGAAGAACCCAAGGGTCTGACTAAGACAAGGTTCTAAGGCAAGAGAACCAGACCCTCCTAGGCCAGAACAGGGCTATTAAAATTACTGATGCCAAGTCCACTTTTTTGAAGATCCTTAGGGGAATAGTTGTAGATGTGGAAACGAATATGCTAAATCCATGGGTGTGCAAATATGTCTACTGCCCAAGGCTCTACTTGTCTATACTGTTTTGTAGCAAATATGTCTATGTGAGGAACTCCCCATAGTCCTGTTATCTTGCAGAACATTCTGGGGTTTAGTCTCCATTCTACTTGATCCGATTTGCGTTGGCTGTGAAAATCATCTCTTTTGTTTAGGCAACCTTATAAGTGGAGATTCCAACAAGGTAGAAAATGAACAGGGCAACTCACCATATGCATCTTCTTCAAACGTCTTTATTCAAGAACATAGAAAGTACATACAGTGCAGGACAAGGGTGGACGGTAGAGTCGGGGGGGGGGGGGGGGATGTAGTTTGTGGCTACGGTGCAGTTTCAAAATTATGCTTCCACTGGCCCATGACGTCATCACTTTGGATACACATTTAAATATCCCTCCTCTCTGTTGACATGGTAATCATCAAACAAAAGGCAAGTGCAATTAAAACAGGTTAACACCAACTCTGCAGAACCAGGATATTATAATAGAGCACTAAGGTCTGTTTGTTCGTTTAAACCTAGAGGTCCCAATGAAGCATTGTTTCATGTGTAAGCGTAGAATCCATCTAGTTTCCTTTCTTAATAAAATGTCATCTTTATTCACACTATTGTGGCTGTGCTCGACCCTCTCAAGACCAGCAAACTGGAATCTATATTTATCACCGGAATGGAACTTCATTCCTAGTGGTTCCTATGCCGGTTCTGAGGGATCTCACATGCTCACGAATCCTGTGAAAAAAGGGACATTTGGTTTTCCCTATGTAAAAATAATTGCATTTACATATCCGTGCATAAATCGCATGAGAAGAACGACAAGTAATACACTGTTTTACAATAATCTCATTCCCTGCCAATTTTATAACTCTTTGTTTCATGTTTAATGAACAGAATGAGCACGAACCGCAGCTAAAATTCCCTTTGGGTCTCTGTTCACACAACCAATTAGATCTATTTTCATTACTGTTCCTTTTTAAATACTCCCCAATTGTTCTATTTTTTCTGTATGTAATAATGGGTTCTGCTATACAGCTTCTGCTATATCTGTATCCTCCTGCAAAATATGCCAATTGTTACAAATGGCTTTTTTTTTAATAATGTTCTTTACCGGGGTATCAGCAAATGAAAATACAAATCGCTTATTATTTCTTTTTTTCTTCGTTTTCAGTAGAGTTTCTCTGTATTTCTTGCAGTGACAATCAAACCCCTCGGGTACCCTCTTTGTTCTAGTCTCATTTGTAGTTCGTCAGCCTGTTGTATAAAAATTTCCTGTCTACTGTTAATACGTTTTAGCATAACTAGTTGACCGTAAGATATTGTATTTTTCACCTGGGGAGGATGGGATGACTGAAAATGTAAAAATGGCATTTTTCGCAATAGATTTCCTGAAACCTGATGTTCTAACCTCATCGTTAACAATATCAATTTGCACATTCAAAAATTCTAAGTGCTGATCGCCAAAGATGTGAGTGAAATACATATTGACCCCATTTACTTGATTTAGATAATCTACATATGCAGACAATTCTTCTCTTGTCCCATCCCAGATGACAAACATATCTGAGAAATAGTTTGATCTTACCAATAAAAGGATTCTGGGAAGTAAATACCCATTTGTCTTCCAGCATGGCGAGGAAAATATTGGCATAAGCACATGAAGTAGGTGACCCCATAGCTGCGCCATGGGTCTGTCTATACCATTCCCCACCACACTGGAAGACATAATTGCTTAGAACAAAGGTGAGCTCTTCTGTGACAAAATCTATAAATCCAGGGGATTTTCCCGTTCTCTGCAATATAGTGGCTGTGGCCTGTACACCTGCATCCAATGGGATGCCGGTGTACAGGCTCTCCACATCTACCGAACATAATTTGTACTCAGGTTGCCATTGAAAATTACTGAGGATCTTGATGAAATCTCCAGTGTCCCTTAAATATTACAGTAATTCTCTGAGTAGTGGTGAAATGAGCCAGTCAATGTAGCTAGATAGAAATTCAGTTGGCAACCCGATCCCCGAGACTATAGAACGTCCCGGGGGTCAGGTCACAGACTTCTGTACCTTGGGCAAAATATACCACCTAGGCTTTTTACCCCTTCTAGGAAGGAGACGTTCAGCTGTTCTCTTGCTAGTAATACCTTTTTCATGAAATTTGCAGAGTAGTGTTCTCAGGTTATTAATTATCTGAGGGCAGGAGTCTTTCCCTAATTTAGTGTATGTAGTAATATCCCCTAACTGTGTAAGGGCTTCTGCATTATATTCATCAGATTTCCATACCACTACAGAGCCACCCTTATCGGCCTTAGTAATAACAATATCCTCCCCTTTACTTAATTTTGCAAGGGTTTTTTACTCCTCATTTGAGAGGTTATGAACTGCTTTTGGGTAGACAAGTGCTTTTACTTCTTTAATAACCATTTTGTTGAATAAATCCAACGGGCTCCCTGGTATAATAGGGGGATTAAATAGGGAAGGATTACCTCCTGTAAAACCCTCCCTATCCTCCATACTACATGCAACTTAATCACTCTCAGTAATATCTGCAAGGAACAAAGCAATATCTCTTTCTTCACAAGGAAATTCATTAGGAATACAAAAGCCTAGTGGCCCAATTTTACAAATGCTATCACCTTCATATGCTGCTTCATCTTTATTATTCACCTTCACAGAATAATTTTTTAAATTTTTTTATAATAGAACAATTGGGGAGTATTTAAAAAGGAACAGTAATGAAAATAGATCTAATTGGTTGGGTGAACAGAGACCTAAAGGGAATTTTAGCTGCGGTTCGTGCTCATTCTATTCATTAAACATGAAACAAAGAGTTATAAAATTGGCAGGAAATGAAGTTATTGTAAAACCTGTCGTTCTTCTCATGTGATTTATGCACTGATATGTAAATGCAATTATTTTTACATAGGGAAAACCAAACGTCCCTTTTATACAGAATTCCTGAGCATGTGAGATCCCTCAGAACTGGCATAGGAGCCACTAGGTTTATACAACACATGAATGAGTTCCATTCCGGTGATAAATGGGGATTCCAGTTTGCTGGTCTTGAGAGGGTCGAGCACAGCCACAATGGTGTGAATAAAGATGAAATTTTATTAAAGGGGTATTCCAGGCAAAACCTTTTTTTATATATATCAACTGGCTCCAGAAAGTTAAACAGATTTGTAAATTACTTCTATTAAAAAATCTTAATCCTTCCAATAGTTATTAGCTTCTGAAGTTTTCTGTCTAACTGCTCAATGGTGATGTCACGTCCCGGGAGCTGTGCATGATTGGAGAATATCCCCATAGGAACTGCACAGCTCCTGGGACGTGAGTCATCAGAGAGCAGTTAGACAGAAAACAACAACTCAACTTCAGAAGCTAATAACTATTGGAAGGATTAAGATTTTTTACAAATCTGAAGTAATTTACAGATCTGTTTAACTTTCTGGAGCCAGTTGCTATATATAAAAAAAAAATGTTTTGGCCTGGAATACCCCTTTAAGAACGGAAACTAGATGGATTCTACACTTAGAGCACGAAGTTCCGTTCGTTCGTTTAAACGTAGAGGTCCCATTGCTTCTATTATAATATCCTGGTTCTGCAGAGTTGGTGTTAACATGTTTTAATTGCACTTACCTTTTGTTTGATGGTTACCGTGTCAACAGAGGGGAGAGACTTAAACGTGATGACATTGTGGGCCAGTTGAAGCATACATTACGAAACGGCACCGTAGCCCTGAACTACATCCCCCCCCCCCCCCCCCCCCGACTCTACCGTTCACCCTTCTCCGGCACTGTATGTACTTTCTATGTTCTTGAATAAAGAAGTTTGAAGATGACGCATATGGCGAGTTGCCCTGTTTATTTTCTACCTTTTTGGAAGTTGCACATTGGACTGATTATTACACAGAGAGCACCACCTGGTGCAGATCAGCTAGCAGAGGTACTGACACACTGGCATTTTGAATAGGCTGCAGTGCCGAGTGTTTTCTGTTTTCTACGGAGAAAGCTTATAAGTGGAGAGTTTTGAGGTTGGCTCCTGCAGAAAAAAAAAAAAAAGTGTCCGCTATAGAGAGATATTCCCTATTGGGAAAAAAGGCTAAAAAATATTTCTAAATGACAAATACTCTACTCACTCCAGAGTGTGATTAGCTATAAAACATGATAAAAGGAGTATTACAGTAGAATCTCCCAGTGCTGTTTAATCACCCCTTATCCCTCCCCTGTATCATTTCATACCCCAATTTATACCCTATGACACGTTATTCCCCAGTGCCTTGTGCCAAATGATGCCCCCCTTACCCCCTATGCCACATCATTTACCCTTGATCCCCCTGTGCCATTTCATTCCCCCTTTATTACCCTTTGTTAATTCATCACCCCATCTTTATAAGGTAGCACAAGGGAATAAAGGGGGAATGAAATGGCACAGGGGGGGGGGGGGGGTAAAGAGGGGGTGATAAAATTGCAGATAACATAATATAGGGAGAATGAAATAGCACGGGGGGAGGGGGGCTATCAATAGGAAATTAAATTAAAGTGGCACAGGGGGATCAGGGAAGTGGATGATGTGGCCGGCAGACATACAGAAGGAGTTCACGGTTTAAACATTGGGCTTCTGCAGGGGGGTGCAGCAGGGCCGGGGCACTTACTGGGTATTGGCTGTACCCCCTGATGGTGGCCTTGTGTACAAGGTAGGGTCGGCACATAAGCCTGGTTGTCCCCTATTAGGAGTGTTTTGTCCCCTAACGGGAGTGTTTTGTCCTCTATTGGCCTTTTTGAGTGTGTCCGCATCTGCTATTGGGAGTGTCCCCTATTCGGAGGGTGCAAATACATTAAGTCTTATGGGACTCTGCCGGGGAATTAAAAACTGTCCGCTATTGGGAGGTGTCCCCTATTGGGAGGTGTCCACTAAGGAAGATTTTACTGCATTAGGTAATTGCTGCTTGTTGTGCCCTGTCTATTACTGAAACCGCTGTGGAATTTGTCTGTGAACACCTAGACTTCTTTGCTTAGTCAGAGCTTGTAATAGGTTACATACAGTGTATTGCAAAGAGTTCTCTGCAATGTGAAGAGATTTAAAAGTTGAGGCTCCTAGAAAGTCTAAGTCTGTTACATGCACCCCCAACAGATGGTCTAGTTAGTACAATGGGGTCCTCTGACTTCCAATCTAACCTCCTTACTAGATTGTCTTCCTTTAGTTACCAGTGGAGGGAGGCCAGAGAATCTCCGGACAGAAAAATGGTCATGTCCAGATCTTCCATCAAGCCATCCCAAGCTGCCATAGGAATTAAAGCCTTACTGATATTCAAAACAACTTTTTTACATCTCTTAAAAACTAAGCATTTTCCTAATATGCTTGATTTAAAAATTTGATTGCTAAAGATGTAAAAAAAATTGTTTAAAGAAAGTCTTAAAATCCAGCCTTTAATCCATAAATAATGTACCAAAATATCTGAGGGGAGGGAGGTGTGGTTATCTCCATTCTATGCATTAGAGCACAGACAAGATGCAGACAGCTTGCAGTCTTTAAGAAGAGAAGCGTTTACATGCACAGTGACAAGAAATACAAGGTGCTAAACTATTATTTATATGCAAAATGGTTTCTCTTTGGTCATTTTATGAACTTATTTCTTGTGTATTTGCATCATATAGGTTCCACATGGCTGCTGTTGGGTTATAAAAAGCATGCACTTTGGTCACTAAGATGTGAAACTGTGAAAATGTTTTTTTGGCACAAAATGCTGAGTTTTTATCTGTCCTTGCACAATATAGTTTCACATGGCAGCATTACAGTTATATAGAGCATGCATTTAGGTAGAAAGTTTAGCAAATGTAAAAATGTTTGTGCAGACCTCATGACAGGGGGAGGGGGGAGAAGAGGAGCTCATCATATTCCAGGGGAAACACCCCCAGCCTCCAAGAGAAATTCAGAAAGACTCATCATAGTAATTAGAGATGAGCGAATCGAAGTTGACAAACCCGAATTCGTTACGAATTTCATGAAAAATTCGATTCGCTACGAATATCGCCGTGATTCTATCGCACAAATCGCTTCATTAAACTCCATTTTACATGAGGCAGGGGATTATGGGAGGGCGGGAAACAGCGGCGGGAATGAAGGTAGGCAGGCTGACCCTGAATCACATGTGAGATGCAGCCTATCAGTGTTCACTGACCCCTGTGATGTCACAGCCCCTATATAATCGGCGGCCATCTTGCCTCTCTTCATTTCATCTATGCACTCAGATGGAGAGGACTGCGTGTGTGTGAATAGCTCATACCACAGCGTTACACTGCAACTGCTACTCACATCAGCATTAGGGAAAGGCAGGTGCAGAGTGCTGTGCTGTTACACTGAAAAGGATCATTGATTGCTAAAACTCCTATTCACGTTATTGAGCATTGCAGCAGAGAGGGGCAGATAGCTGTCAGCTGCCTCATACAGATCTCCAAGCTGCCTGAACTTTCTGAAGCATCTTATCTCCTCATTGTTCAGCCCAATTGAGTTTATTTTTATTTGCTCCACAAAACCTCTGCTGCTCAGAATTGTGTGACAGAGTGCAATTTAGGGTTTAATTCCTGGAATTTTTTTTGTGGTGCTGCACTGTTGGGTCCTGCTGCTGTTCAGAAATACGTGATTGTTCAGTGGACTGTAGTGCATTTGTACCATTTTGTACCTGTTAATCTGTCAAGGGGCTGGCTACATACTGTGCATACTGTGCCCGGGAGCAGTCCGTGTCCTCCCATTGCCTTTGTCCTATGCTGTTCCCTCTCCTAAAGAAGTATCTTATGCTGTGGGTTCAGCTCCACTATTTACTGAGGACCATCCAATAGAGGACAGTCAGCAGCTACTGGACAGCCAAGAAGGGGAGGAGACATGCACCGCTTGCTCCGCTAGGCGGCCAAGTAGTGATGCGGAGAGTGACGTGGGAGGCGGTGTTGCAAGTGTTCAGGGTCCTGAAGCAGACACTGTTGGGGAACCTGAGGAGGACATCAGTGACGTGCACACAACTGTTGATGATGATGAAGCCGATCACAATTGGGAGCCGGGTGCAAAAGGGGCTTCACCATCATCAGGATAAGAGAGTTGCAGGTTTCCCTTGAGGCAGCAAGGCGGTAGCACGGTTGGCAGTCCGCGTGGTGGCAGTAGTGGAAATTCAGGAGCCAAGCGTGCCCGGGGGAGACCACCTGCTTCGTGACAGCCTACCTTTCCGGGAGGTAGTGGAACAGGGGTTCCTGGAGACGGTGCAAGTAGCAGTCAATTAGTGCGGACTGCGGGTGGGAAAATCTGCTACTGGGCGGTGTGGAAGTTTTTCATAAGGCATCCGGAGGAGGTTCACGTAGCCACATGCAAGATCTGTCGGCAGAAGGTGAAGCGTGGCCAGGGTCCCAATGTCGGCACCACGGCCCTGCGTCAACATGCTTCGCCACCATAAAGCGGCCTGGGAGAACTGTGGCTCCGATGTAGTGGTCCAGCCTGCTGCATCACCCAGTGGCCATCCGCTCCCTCCTTCATCCAGCCAAGGCGCCACCACCTCAGCTGAAGGGAGCTGTGTGCCAAACCCTCCTGTCGCTCCTGCTTCTCCCGCTTTTAGTCAGCCATTCCGCCAACAATCCATTGGCGAAGCCATGTATGCGCCCACTCATTCAACGGCGCAGAAGTTTAATGTGCTCCTGTCCAAGTTGCTGCTGTTGCAGTCCCTCCCTTTTCAAGTGGTGGACTCTGCACCTTTCAGAGAATTGATGGCTTGTGCCGAGCCGAGGTGGAGAGTCCCAAGCCGTCATTTCTTTGCGAAGAAGGCAGTACCAGTCCTGCATAAGTTTGTACAAGAGAAGGTGGGCCAGTCCTTGAGCCTGTCTGTGTGTTCAAAAGTGCACGGCAGCGCCGACCTGTGGAGCTGTAACTACGGGCAGGGAAAATACTTGTCTTTTACGGCTCACTGGGTAAATGTGGTTCCTGCACAGCCACAACAGCAACTTGGACAGGTCACACCGCTTCCTCCTCCACGCTCTCGCTCCCAGGCAGTTACTCCTGTTACACAGTGTGCGCCGCCGCCTCCTCATGCTCCACCGTGTCCTCGGCCTCCACTGCACGTCCAAATCTCGGTGGCCATTCATCGTACCATGTGTGTAGGGCACGGCGGTGTCAAGCTGTTCTTCACATGGTTTGCCTTGGCGAACGGAGTCACACAGGGGAGGAACTGCTAAAGTGCATTCGTAACGAAATCCGAGTATGGCTTACTCCACGAAATCTGGAAATGGGAACCATAGTGACAGACAACGGGAAGAACATTGTGTCCGCGCTGCGACAAGGAAGTGTGAAACATGCGCCCTGCATGGCACACATGTTGAATCTGGTTGTCAAGCACTTCCTCAAGTCTTCACCCCATTTGCAAAACATCCTGAAAATGGCATGGAAACTGTGCATGCACTTCAGCCACTCGTACACCGCCGAGCACACCTTCCTTGAGCTGCAGCGTCAGAACGGTATCCCACAACATAGTCTTATTTGTGACGTTGCCACATGTTGGAATTCCACCCTCCATATGTTGGACAGACTATACGAACAAAGAAAAGCCATCACCGATTTCTTGATGATCCAAGCAGATAGGAGTACTCCCCTGTGTAACTTTAATGTGAACCAGTGGCAGCTCCTACGTGACACCTGCCGTTTGCTGAGGCCCTTTGAGGAAGCCACATTATTTGTGAGTCGCCTGGATTACGCCATGAACGACGTAATTCCACTCCTACATTTCCTACACCAAATGATTGAAACCATGGCTGGTCACGGCAATGGAGACGTTGCGCCTACATCTCAAGGCTACATGAGCCCTGTGGGTGTTGAACTGGAGGAGGATGATGAGGGGCAGAGCGGAGCACAGTTTAGGTTGGATGAGATGGCCAGTGTTTCTAGTCTTTGGACAGGAGAGGAGGAGCAGGAGCAGCCAGAGGGTTATGAGGAAGTTGAGACAGAGGACCCAGAAACACTGTGGCAGTATGCAGTGGAGATGGAGGCAGGTAGTCCCTCCGAGTCACTGGCGCAAATGGCACTATGCATGCTCAGTTGCTTGCGTAGTGACCCCCGAATTGTCAAAATTCGTCAGCGGGATGACTTCTGAATCTCCACCTTATTAGATCCTCGCTACCATCCAAAAATGGGGGCCTTTTTTACACCCACTGAGAGGGAGGACAAACTGACCTACTACAGAGACATTCTACGTAGTCAGTTGGCTGATGCCTATCGGCCACATGGTCCATCCACTCGCAGGTCTGACTCAGGGGGCCCTCTGTGCTCACCTTCCACTGCCATGGCTGCTGGGGAGGGGTGGGAGGAGCAGTACCAGCTCAATCAGCAGCAGCCTGAGTCAACAGTCGCTGATTAGTAGCTTTCTTCACCCGCATAGTGAAGCAACTCATCAGCAGCAGGAAGACATGGAGCAGGACCTGAACCAGCAGGGGGAGGCATACCTTGACATGGCCATGCCAACAACCATTGAAGATCCGCTGGACTTCTGGGCAGCCAAACTTGATTTATGGCCACAACTAGCAGAGTTTGCCCTGGAAAAGCTCTTCTGCCCGGTCAGTAGTGTGCCATCAGAGCGGGTGTTTAGTGTGGCCGGGGCCATAGTCCCCCCAGGGCGAACTCGTCTGTCCACTAAAAATGTGGAGAGACTGACGTTTGTCAAGATGAATCAGGGATGGATCAGCCAGGATTTCCAGCCACCAATGCCAGATGCCTCAGAGTAGATTGACCAAGCTGCTACACCAACATTTCCCAATTATGGTTGGTTATGAAACCCTCTTGGGTTATCAATTAGGGTTATGGAACCCTCTTTGGTACTGGGATTGCCTGCTCCTGGCTCATCCTGTGTCTTTCAGGAACTACTCGCCTCACTGATGCTTCTGGCCTTGGGCCTTTAATTTTTGGATGTTTAGCAGTAGCTAACTATATGCTTAATGCAAATGTCAACATTGATCTTTAAATGTAAGGGGTTATGAAACCCTCCTGGGTACTGCGAATGCCTGCTCCATACTCATTCTGTGTCTTTCAGGAACTACTTGCCTCCCTGCCCTCAGGCCTTCAATTTTTGGATGTTTAGTAGTAGCTAATTACATGCTTAATGCAAATTTCAACATGGACTTTTAAATGTAAGGAGTTGGTTATGAAACCCTCTTGGGTACTGCGAATAACTGCTCCTGACTCATTCTTTGCCTTTCAGGAAATAATTGCCTCCCTGATGCCTCAGGCCTTAAATTTTTGGAAGTTTAGCAGTAGCTAATACATGCTTAATGCTAATTTCAACAATGATCTTTAAATTCTCGGCGCTCTGCTAGGGCCTTCTCCTACCCCGCCGGGGCCGATCCGAGGACCTCCCTAAACCATCCAATCGGTAGTAGAGACATGCGGTGTGTACAAAGGGCAGGGACTTAATGAACCCGAGCTTATGACCGGCGCTTAGTTGTGATTCTTCTTTCCTGGCAAATAATTGCAATCCCTGTTCCCTATCGCGAAGGGGGTTCAGCGGGTTACCCGCACCTGTCGGTGAAAGAGACACACGCTGGTCCGTTCAGTGTAGCGCGCGTGCAGCCCCGGACATCTGAGGGCATAACACACCTGTTATTGCTTAATCTTGCGAGTGATCGTGCAATGTAAGGGGTTATTAAAGCCTCTTGGGTACTGATTATGCCTACTCCTGACTGCTCCTCTGTCTTTCAGGAAGTACTTGACTTCCTGATGCTTCTGGGCCTTTAATTTTAGGATTTTTGAAATACATACATACTGCTTAATTAAAATTTCAACATTTATGGTGCAATGTATGGGGTTATTAAACACTCTTGGGTAGTGTTTTTAAAATTTTCTGATAATTATCACAGTAATAAACTTGAATTTTCCACAATAACCACCATTACACCATTGAACGATTGTTGCGTGTGATTTTTAAAGTAAAATTTTCCAAAAAAATACGCAGAGGGATGAACTCTGCTTCGTAATTTCATATTTTTTTTTTTTATAGAAGAATGTCTTTTGGTGGTCCACCATCCTGCATTATAGAGTCTTCTGGACTCTTGGATATGCGCTTGTTCTTAAACAAAGGTACAAAAAACAAAAATGGCCGGTCAGGGCTATGGAGACGTTGCGCCTACATCTTACGGCCACATGAGCCCTGTGGGTGCTTGTGAGATTAGGTCCTTTGTACCCACACGGCTGGGTCTGGGACACAAATTTTGATTTAAATTTAAAAAAAATCACACATTTCAATGGTCTCCTCATGCTGCAGCCAACTCCAGGCTGCGTCATTCTGGTAATATATAGAGAGCACTCGTTGTCCTAAATTTTCGTTACAATTTTTCGTCAAAAATGTTTCTCTTTTTTATTAGGGATTGTGAAGCTTTGGTGCGTACTCATGCATCAGCCAACTCCAGCCGGTCTCATTCAGGCAATATATGGTTTACTGATGGTGCTGCTGGGCCTGGGTCTGGGAATTTCAAATTTTCTCATAGGTAGCACCCGCTATCCATACGTCTTCTTCATAAATTTCTACAATTGTGTTTTTTTTTTGAGGAACTGTGAAGCCCTAGTGTGTACTCATGCATCAGCAAACTCCAGGGTGTGTCATTCATGCAACATATAGGTAGCACCCGCTGTCCTAAATATTCTTAAAATTATTTAAAAAATGGTTGTGTTTTTCTTTGGGATTCTGAAGCCCTGGTGTGTACTCAATGCTGCTTCCTGCTACACTCTGTCAGCCCGTTGGTCCTGCGACAGTGTGCTACTCCGCCTCCACATCCTCCTCTGTTTCTTAAGCCTCCACTGCCCGGACAAGTCTCAGTGGCCCTTCCATGTGTGCATGTCATGGTGGTGTCACGCTGTTCTTCTCATGGTTTGCCTTGGCGAGAAGTCTTGGAAACAATGGCCGGTCAGGGCAATGGAGACGTTTTGCCTAAATCTCACAGCCACATGAGCCCTGTGGGGGCTTGATGGATTTGGTCCTTCGTACCTACACGTTGGGGTCCGGGACACGCAAAGGTTGTTTTAAATTTCAAATAAAAAAATTTATGGCGCTGCTGGGCCTGGGTCTGTTAATTTCAAATTTTCTCATGGGTAGCACCCGCTATCCAAAATCTTTTTCAAAAATTTCTAAAAAATTGTGGTGTTTTTTGGGGGGGATTTTGAAGCCCTGGTGTGAACTCGTGCATCAGCCAACTCCAAGCTGTGTCATTCAGGCAATATATGGGTTACTGATGCAGCTGTGGGGCCTGGGTCTGTTAATTTCAAATTTTCACATAGGTAGCACCCACTATCCAAAATCTTCGGTTTAAATTTCTTAATTCATCTTTTAATCTTAGGGATTGTGAAGGCCTAGTGCCTACTCATGCTGCTGGCAACTGCGGGCAGTGCCATTCAGCCACTATATGGTCTCCTCATGCTGCCAACACCTCCATGCTGTGTCATTCAGCCACTATATGGTGTCCTCATGCTGCTCACATGTCCATGCTGTGTCATTCAGCCACTATATGGTGTCCTCATGCTTCAGCCTCATCCAAGCTGTGTCATTCAGCCACTATATGGTGTCCTCATGCTGCCAACACCTCCACACCGTGCCATTCAGCCACTATATGGTGTCCTCATGCTGCCAACACCTCCATTCTGTGTCATTGAGCCACTATATGGTGTCCTCATGCTTCAGCCTCATCCAAGCTGTGTCATGGTCTCCTGACACTGATGCCACCACCAGGCTGTCATTGTGCTGCTGTGCGGCAGTGATTCTAAAAGCGATGCCGGTAATCTGCATGTTATTCTGAATAACAGTATTATTTCACTAACCCAGCACACTCCATATGCATTTTAGAACACAGCAAAGTGTTCAATACCCCTATAGAGGCTGTATGTAGGCTAGAAATAGCCTTTTTTAATATAGATACACATCGAAAAAATATGGATCGAAACAAAACTTTTCCGGAAAATTCGGCTAATCGGCCGAATCAAATTTTTGAAAAGTTTGCTCATCTCTAATAGTAATACATAGATCAAAAGGTATTTTTACATATTAACACATGCATATTATTATGCATACAGGTCTTAGGGCATATTACACTGATTAAAGCATTTTATTTTTTAATTTTCTTACTAATGACAGTAATGCTTTAACTTAAAGGCCCTGGAGTAAAACGGAGCCCAAGAAACTGCCTGGATGTCCAGCAGAGACATCCCCACTGTCACATCCCACAGGTGCGGACCCACTGTGCCACAAGCGACAGCCGGCCAGGCAGGCAGAATGGGGAAAAACTGACAATTCGAGATAGCGCCAGACGCAGCAATGCTGATAATGGTGTTTATTTATAAGGTGCATACAAAGTCCAATAGACAGGCAACAGATCAGAAAAAGCATACATATCAGGCAAAGACCTAGCAATGCAGACAGACAAAAGCAGAATGCATAATCTTGCTGAGGCGCAGATCATTAGGTGTGGTCTCATTATATAGGTGGTACCTGGCAAGAATTGGCTGGGAATCAAATAGGGAGTGCACACTGGCCCTATAAGTTTCAGTCAGTGCTTGCGCGCTGCCCCTAGAGGACAGAGGGGAAACTGCAGCAATGGCAGGAACATCAGAGCAGGAAATCCAGGAAATAAAACATGAACATGGCACCCAGAATGTGGCTCATCGCAGGCAAGACCCAGGGCACATGGTATGCTAGTGGTTTCCAAACAGCAGCATTATAGTACTCCCTCCTCACACCCCCTCTAAGCACCAACAAGGAAAATGGCCATCTTCTGGAGGACAGAGGCCTGGGCAGTGTCCTGGTCTTACGTCAGGCAGAGTCACAGGCAGGAGTCTGAACAGGGCACAGGAACAAAGGAGCAACAGGAATCGGCAGAGTTGCTAGAACAGCAGGACTCAGGAGGTGCTGGGACCAGTAATGCAGCAGGAGCAGGTGCGGACATCGCATCCAGGCACGGGGAAATCAGGTTTAATTGCTGAAACAGGACATCTTGGCAGGCACTCCGGCATTGCAACATCTGAAGCAAATCTTGCAGGACGGGCTCAGGCATGTCAGCGGAGTCCGTGGCCTCAGCAAACTGTCACGCCCAACGGGTGTGGACCCACTGTGCCACAAGTGGCAGCCGGCCAGGCAAGCAGGATGGGGCAAAACTGACACTTCAAGATAGCGCCAGACGCAGCAATACTGATAATGGTGTTTATTTACAAGGTGCATACAAAGTCCAATAGACAGGCAACAGATCAGAAACAGCATACAGATCAGGCAGAGACCAAGCAATGCAGACAGACAATAGCAGAAGGCACAATCTTGCTGAGGCCCAGAACATCAGGTGTAGCCTCATTATATAGGTGTTGCCTGGCAGGAATTGGCTGGGAATCAAATAGGGATAGCACACTGGCCCTATAAGTCTCAGCCAGTGCTTGCGCGCAGCTCCTAGAGGACAGAGGGGAAACTGCAGCAATGGCAGGAACATCAGAGCAGGAAATACAACATGAACATGACCCAGGGCACATGGTACGCTGGTGGTTTACAAATAGCAGCGTTACACCCCTTCTGATGGATATACACTCAAAATGAAGAACTTTTCTTACAAATTCCTGGATCTTGATTATTTTTACTAAAGATTTTTGTAGGTTGTATCCAGTAGCATTCCTAGAAATAGCTTTTTCTGAGCTAGAACAAGGGACAATATCATAGTTTACAACACACACACAAAACGCCCAGACTGCCCCACAGCATTTTTTCCAGATGTTAGCAGGGAGTCAAAAGGAAAATACAAAACAGATTCAGAAAAGTTATATTAACACTACCAGATGGATGGAAGGAAGCTTTCCTGTTCCAGGAGACAGATCTTAACACAGTCAGTTTGCCTGTAGATACCAGCTTTCTGAAAACATTACCTGAAAACCTAATCGTTAATTATACAGCCAGTTCAGCTAAAAACATGACAGGCCCCTACATAACCAACCTTGCCTGTCAATTTCTATGTAACCGCTATGCATATAGACTTAACAGTTCTATGCATAACCATTGTGGTCGTAGATATAACAGGTCTATGTGTAACCACCATGCCTATACTGTACTGATGACAGACCGTTGCATAACCAATGTGCCTGTCCTGTAGATGTGACCGGTCTTTGCATAACCATCATTGTTCTCCCCACTGCATTTAGGTCGTGATGTTCTTGCTCTAAAAACGTGCCCGTAGCAACAACTACGCAGTGCATCCCCCTGCAGATGTGGCATGTTAGACAAGTATACAACTGCCTGTGTGTCAAGATTTTATTGCAGTTATAAAGTTACATAGTTAGTACGGTCGAAAAAAGACATATGTCCATCAAGTTCAACCAGGGAATTAAGGGGTAGGGGTGTGGCGCGATATTGGGGAAGGGATGGGATTTTATATTTCTTCATAAGCATTAATGTTATTTTGTTCCAGGAATGTATCTAATCCTGTTTTAAAGCTGTTAATTGTTCCTGCTGTGACCAGTTCCTGAGGTAGACCGTTCCATAAATTCACAGTCCTCACGGTAAAGAAGGCGTGTCGCCCCTTGAGACTAAACTTTTTCTTCTCCAGACGGAGGCAGTGCTCCCTCGTCCTTTGGGGGGGTTTAACCTGGAACAGTTTTTCTCCATATTTTTTGTATGGGCCATTAATATACTTATATACGTTTATCATATCCCCCCTTAAACGTCTCTTCTCAAGACTAAACAATTGTAACTCCTTTAATCGCTCCTCATAGCTAAGATGTTCCATGCCCCATATTAGTTTAGTTGCGCGTCTCTGCACCCTTTCCAACTCCGCAGTGTCCCTTTTATGGACAGGTGCCCAAAACTGAACAGCATATTCCAGGTGAGGCCGTACCAATGCTTTATAAAGGGGGAGTATTATGTCCCTGTCCCTTGAGTCCATGCCTCTTTTGATACATGACAATATCCTGCCGGCTTTGGAAGCAGCAGCCTGACATTGCATGCTATTCTGTAGTCTGTGATCTACAAGTACACCCAGATCCTTCTCTACCAGTGACTCTGCCAGTTTAATCCCCCCCTAAGACATACGACGCATGCAGGTTATTAGTACCCAGATGCATAACTTTACATTTATCCACATTGAACCTCATTTGCCAAGTGGATGCCCAGACACTTAGTCTATCCAAGTCATCCTGTAACTTATGCACATCCTCTATAGACTGTACCGTGCTACAAAGCTTGGTGTCATCTGCAAAGATAGAAACAGAGCTGTTAATACCATCCTCTATATCATTGATAAATAAATTAAACAACAGCGGGCCCAGTACTGAACCTTGGGGTACACCACTAATAACCAGGGACCAATCAGAGTACGAATCATTGACCACCACTCTCTGGGTACGATCCATGAGCCAGTGTTCAATCCAGTTACAAACTAAAATTTTCAAACCCAAAGACCTTAACTTACCTGTCAGACGTCTATGAGGGACACTTAAGACGTATCAGTACCAATAACTGAAAAAGTGCAACCAACTGCAGATGTGGCAGCCATGACGGCTATACAACCACCTTTTTTATCGTAATGTTATTGCTCTAAAGACGTGTGAGTAACAATAACTGTGCAGTACATTCCCCTGCAGATGTGGCAGGTACAACCACCTGAGGCAAGAGGTTATTTTGGACTGAAGACTTGTCAGCATCAATAACTGGAGCACATCAGGCTTACTAATCTAAGCTAGCTGTTTCGGCTATACAGTGGTCCCTCAAATTACAATATTAATTGGTTCTGGGCATGACTAAAATTATGTGTGACATATGGCGAATATGGCGCTATGGTCCGAATGCCTGCTACAATTATACAGAAGTATGCCTATTGACAAATTTATCGGGAATATATGCCCATGTAAGCCATGACAAGCCAAGTCATTCACTTTCATCGAAATATACAGCCCGCCTTGAGGTGCAGGGGCATTAAATACCTAAACTCCTCGCACAAATACAGCCTTAACCCCTTAAGGACCAAGCCCATTTTGGCCTTAAAGTGGTACTCCACTGGAAAACATTTTTTTAAATCAACTGGTGCAAAAAAGTTAACAGATTTGTAAATTAATTCTATTTAAAAATGTTAACCCTACTAGTACTCATCAGCTGCAAGTTCTGGAAGGAAGTTCTTTTCTTTTTAAATTTCCTTTATGTCCGAGCACAGTGCTTTCTGCTGACCGTTCCATTTGAGGAACTGTCAGAGCAGGATAGGTTTGCTATGGGGATTTGCACCTAATCTGGACAATTCCTAAAATGGACAGTGGTGTCAGAAGAGAGCACAGTGATCAGACAGAAAAGAAATTAAAAAAGAAAAGAACTTTCTCTGGAACATATAGCAGCTGATAAGTACTGGAAGGATTAAGAATTTTTTTATAGAAGTAATTTACAAATCTGTTTAACTTTCTGGCACCAGTTGATAAAAAAAATAAAAATAAAAGTTTTCCAGTGGAGTACCCCTTTATCTCCTTGGAGATGGAGGGCGTACATATACGCCCTGAGCCCACACCCTTTCTATAACGCCGCGTCTAAAGTGAAAGTAAAGCACTGCTGGTTAGCTCAGGGGGCTGTTCGGGATCGCTGCGATGAAATTGCGGCATCCCGAATAACTGTAAAGACAGCAGGAGGGTCCTTACCTGCCTCCTCGCTGTCCGATCGCCGAATGACTGCTGAGTGCCTGAGATCCAGGCATGAGTAGTCAAGCGGCAGAATCATTGATCATTGGTTTCCTATGAGAAACCATTGATTAATGTAAAAGGTCAGTGTGTGCAGTGTTCTAGCCTCCTATGGGAGCTATAACATTGCACAAAAAAAAAAAAAGTGAATAAAGATCATTTAACCCCTTCCCTAATAAAAGTTTGAATCACCCCCCTTTTCCCAATTAAAAAAACAAAACTGTAAATAAAAATTAACATATGTAGTATCGCCGTGTGCGGAAATGTCCGTATTATAAAAATATATCGTTAATAAAACCGCACGGTCAATGGCGTAGGCGCGAAAAAATCCCACAGTTCAAAATAGCGTATTTTTGGTCACTTTTTATATCATGAAAAATTAATAAAAAGTGATCAAAAAGTCAGATCAATACATAAATGGTACCGCTAAAAACTTCAGATCACGGCACAAAAAATGAGCCCTCATACCGGCCCATATGCAGAAAAAAAAAAAAGTTATAGGGGTCAGAAGATGACAATTTTAAACGCATACATTTTACTGCATGTAGTTATGATTTTTTCCAGAAGTACGACAAAATCAAACCTATATAAGTAGGGTTTCATTTTAATCGTATGGACCTACGGAAGATAAGGTGTCATTTTTACCGAAAAATGTACTGCGTAGAAACGGAAGCCTCCAAAAGTTACAAAACTGCATTTTTTCTTCAATTTTGTCGACTAATGATTTTTTTTCCCGTTTTGCCGTAGATTTTTTGGTAAAATGACTAATGTCATTACAAAGTAGAATTGGTGCCGCAAAAAATAAGCCATCATATGGATTTTTAGCTGCAAAATTGAAAGGGTTATGATTTTTAAGGTAAGGAGGAAAAAACGAAAGTGCAAAAACTGGAAAACCCTCCGTCCCCAAGAGGTTAAGGACCAGGCCAATTTTTATTTTTGCATTTTCGTTTACTCCTCCTCTCCTTTTAAAATCCATTACCCTTTACCCCTATTTTTTTACCTATATGAAAACTTGTTCTTTGTGCAAACAATTGTACTTTGTAATGGAATCTTTCATTTTACCATAAAATTTAAGACAAAACCAAAACAATATTGCGGACAGAAATTTATAAGAAAACTGCAATATTGCTACTTTTGAGGGTGTTGGTTTTTAGCAGTGCACTTTATGGTAAAAAATTATACATTATCTTCATTTTGTAGGTTAATGAAATTAAAAAGATACCCAATTTATATAGTTTTTATGCATGCGGAATAAACAAATGTTTTTTTTCTGTAAAATAGGAAAATAAGTGGGATTTTTTTTATTTTTTTTTTACTAGCCGAGTACCCGGCGTTGCCCGGTTTTTCCTTCCTAATCCTTGTTGGGGAGGAAAATCAACAAAAGGAGGAAGCTTTTGACTTCATATCCCATCCTCATATATTGTTGTCATATCCCAACCCCATATCCCATCCTCCTATCCAGACCTCGTGGCTATGTGGGACTGGGCGTGATTTGCAAGCCAGACCGATGAACAAAAAGGGTAAAGAATAAAAGGGGTGGGGCTTAAACAGTGGGCATGTCTTTGTGAGATGGGTTGTAGCTTGCAAGCCGGACTGACTCATTCACCAGGAGGTGCAGAGCGGAGCTTGTGGAGTAAGGTACTGGAAGTCCCATATACTTGCATGGGACTTGAAACAAAAACCCATCTTTTATATAAGGGTGTATGTAAGGGTTAATTTAACTATCATATATCTTTATTTGACATATAAGTAATATGTGTACCAGGTATTATTGAAAAATCTCCAGCCGTACAGAACACACATTTCCCGTAGATTTGCATGGGACTATAAACAAAAACCCCGACCCTCACAAATGGGGGTAGTTAATGGTTAAACTAACTATTCTATATTTTAAGTGGACATGTAAGTAACATGTAAACAAGTATCGAAATATCTCCAGCCGATTGGAAGTTATGCAGTAACATATTTCCCATAGACTTTTATGGGACTTTAAACAAAAAACCCGACCCTGGCAAATGGGGGTGAGTAAGGGTTAAATTACCTATCCTATGTTTGTTGTTGACATATTAGCAACATGTGTGGAAAGTTTCATGTTAATATCTTTAGCCATTTGGATGTGATGCTGGAGCATACACACACCAACACATTCAGTGACATTTATCACCGTTGATTTGGTAAGCGAGTTCTGTAGGCATTTTTTTCTTGCTTTTGGTTTTGCTTATGTGCAACATATTTATCATACTATCACAGGGGGTTGATACAATTTTACAACTTTTACATTTTTTTTTTTTTTTTTTTTTTACAACTTTTTCCCCCCTGAATGTACTAACCCATTTTTTTCCTTCTCATTTCATATCTGTGTATCCTGGGGACTTCAGATTCTGTGGACTGCGATTAACCACCTTTTTTGGATTTACTTTTTATAAAATCCCTGTGTTTTGGAATAAAAGTTTTTTTTAAACATGTTGTTTTTTTTTACATTTCCTTTACAGGCTTAGTAGTGGAAGCAGTCTTATAGACTGAATCCATTACTAAGCCGGGGCTTAGCGTTCGCCCCCCAAAAACAGTTAGTGCTAACCCCCAAATATTGCCCGGTACTCACTGCCACAGGGGTGCTGGGAAGAGTAGGTACCAACAGGCCCAGAGCATCAAAAATGGCGCTCCTGTGTCTACGCAGGCTGTGGAGGTCCAGTAACAATGGTCCTAGCCCACCCTGGTAACATCAGGCTGTTGCTACTTGGTTGGTATCTGGCTGATACTGAAAAAACAGGGAACACTATGCTTTTTTTAAATTATTATTATTATTTTATTTCTTGAATAAAAACAAACCAAAAAAAATAAATAAATAAATAAAACAACAACAACGCATAGGGTTCCCTGTATATTCAGTATCAGCCAGATACCAACCAAGCAGCAACAGCCTGATGTTACTCAGGGTGGGCTAGGACCATTGTTACCGGCCCTCCCCAGCCTAAATAACACCAGCCTGTTACCACCTAGGCCCAGGAGTACCATTTTTGATGCCCCGGGCCTGTTACTGGCTCTTCCTGACAGCCCTGTGGCATTGGGTATCAGGGTAATAATTGGGGGTTACTGCTAGCTGTTTTCGGGGCTAATACTAAGCCCTGGCTTAGTAATGGACTCCATCTATAAGATGACTTCCACAACTAAGCCTGTAAAGGAAATAAAATAAAACAAACACTTTAAAAACTTTTATTCCAAAAAACTCCCCCACATGCTCCCGTTAGCCATTTAATGTTAAAAAAAAAACCGCTGGTCATCGACGTAGTCCACAAAATCCGGAGAAGTTCTCTGCATGCATACACGAATCTGAAATGATAAACGTACAAACCAATTTCTGTGTTTTTTTTCTTATAGCCTCCTTCCTTTGGGAAAACGTCCATAAACCAGCATTTGCTAAAAAGGGGCTCTAGCTGTTGCTAAACTACAACCCCCATAATTTGTAAATTAGCAACAGCAAGCCTCCAGTTTAGCAACAGCTGGAGTCTCGCTGTTTCTAAACTACTACTCCAGTGATGGGAATTGTACTTTAGCAACAGCTGGAGGCACACTGTAGCTAAACCACTACTCCTGTGATAGGATTTGTAGTTTAGCAACAATTTAGCAAATTTACTTTAGTAAGCTCTTTTGTTCATTTTTGCTTACAGCCAAAAGTCGCACAAAAATTTGCTTAGGCGCACGTGCAACTTTTTGTGCCAGTTTTTTTAAGCAAAAAATAAATAAGTAAAAAACCTGCTCTAAATTCCTTGATAAATCTCCCCCATTGAGTTTTATATCCATCTATCTAGATATACAAACTAGGGGAAGGGGTTTTATATAAATTTTAGAAACTTTATTTCTTATTTTACACTTTTTAGGTTCCATTGACTTTAATATGCAATCATTAGATTGCATTTACTGTATAATGCTATGCCTATGGCATAGCATTACGAAGTAAGATCGGCAATCCGCTGCTAAAGCCTGGCTAAATCATTGAATCGGGTGGCAGAAGGCAGCTAAGGGGAACTTCCTTTGCCATTCTGGCTCCCAGAACTCCTGCGATCAAGTTTCGTGTGCTCCAATGAGCTGCTGGCATCTTCAACTTTCACTTTAGATACTGGGATCAGCATTGATCACGGCGTCTAAAGGGTTAAATGCTGGGCAGTGGCGGGATCTGTGGCTGGGCAGTGGCGCTGCCCGGCATAAGCAGTGAGTGTGAGGCTACTGATAGTCATTCCCTTCAAAGCCGCTTAAGTTAAGGATTCAGGGCGTACATTTACACCCTTGGTCCTTAAAGAGGTACTCTGCACCTAGACATCTTATCCCCTATCCAAAGGATAGGGGATAAGATGTCAGATCGCCGGGGTCCCGCTGCTGGGGACCCTGGGATCTCGGCTGCGGCACCCCGCTATCATTACTGCACAGAGCAGACTCGCTCCGTGTGTAATGACGGGCAATGCAGAGGCCGGAGCATCGTTACCTCAAGGCTCCACCCCCTCGTGATGTAACGGCCCGCTCCTCAACACAAGTCTATGGGAGGGGGCATCACGCCCCCTCCCATACACTTGAATTAAGGGGGCGGAGCCGTGACATCACAATGCTCCAGCCCCTGTATCGCCAGTCTTTACGCACGGAGCGAGTCTGCTCTGTGCAGTAATGATAGCGGGGTACCGCAGCCGAGATCCCGGGGGTCCCCAGCAATCTGACATCTTATCCCCTATCCTTTGGGATGGGGATAAGATTTCTAGGGGCGGAGCACCTCTTTAACCCCTTATGGACGCAGGGCGTATGCATACACCCCCGTTTCCAAGTCCTTAAGGACTCAGGGCATATGGATATGCCCTGCGTTCTTCTGGTCCCTGCCGCTCACCGAGCAGGGACAGGACCGGGATGCCTGCTGATATCGTTCACCAGATATCCCGGCATATAGCTCAGGGAGGTCCTGAGGTCCATATCGGCAAGTCGTGCGTCAATTCAGACGTGCGATTTGCGGTTATTCTGGGTCAATCGGGTCTCTGGTGACCCGGAAAAAAAGGGTGAATGGGGCTGTCTGAGACAGCCCCATTCCCCCTTAGTCAGCAGGAGTGAGGTGGCACGGGTGTCACCTTGCGATCATGTGATTGATCGGTCGGAACGAGCGACCAGTCACGGACCTGCTGGGGACGGCGATCGGAGCGGAGATTTGCGCCGGAGGTCGTCTCCTACCTTGTCCTGGTCCGGCGGGGGTCCCCTCTGGTGCGGTGGCGGCGACAGGAGCAGCAGGATCTGCTGCAGCAGCAGTGGCGGCGGCCCAGGGCAGGATACAGTAGGAGGTAAGGCCTCTTAACTTCCTGCTGTTGCTTCGCAACAACTCTCGGCATGCAAAAGCCAAAGCGCATGATGGGAGTTGTAGTTTTGCAACTGCTGGAGTTCCAGCTACAACTTCCAGCATGCCCTTTGCTAGTCTGTGCATGCTGGGGGTTGGAGTTATGCAACAGCTGGAAGCACTTTTTTTTTTCAATGAAAAAGTGTGCTGTTGCACAACTACAATTCCCAGCATGCACAGACTACCAAAGGGTATGCTGGGAGTTGTAGCAGTGTGCCTCCAGCTGTTGCAGAACTACAACTCTCAGCATGCCCTTCGGCTGTCAATGCTTGCTGATTGTTGCAGTTTTGCAACAGCTGGAGACACATTGATTGTGAAACAGAGTTTGTCACCTAACTCAGTGTTTTGCAACCAGTGTGCCTCCAGCTGTTGCAAAAATACAACTCCCAGCATGCACTGATAGACTGCAAAACTAGAACTCCCAGCATGTACAACAGCTGGAGGCACACTGGTTGCGAAACACTGAGTTAAGTAACAAACTCTCAGTGTTTCTCAACCAATGTGCCTCCAGCTGTTGCATAACTACAACTCCCAGCATGTATGGTCTGTCAGTGTATGCTTGGAGTTGTAGTTTTGCAACAGCAGGCCCCCCCATGTGAATGTACAGGGTACATTCACACTGGCAGGTTAACAGCAAGTTTGAGATGCGGCAAATTTTCCGCCGCAGCTCAAACTCCCAGCAAAGAAACTCACTGTAAACCCGACTGTGTGAATGTACCATAAAAACACTACACTACACAAAATAAAAAGTAAAACACTACATACCCCTACACAGTCTCTCTCCCTCCCCCCCCAATAAAAAAAAAAAAAAAAAATCTTATACGGCACTGTTTCCAAAATGGAGCCTCCAGCTGTTGAAAAACAACAACTCACAGTATTGCCGGACAGCCACTGACTGTCAAGGCATGCTGGGAGTATTGCAACAGCTGGAGACACCCTGTTTGGGAAACACTGCCGTAGGGTATTTTTGTGGCGGATTCAAATCCCCAATTTAGTCCTCAAATGCGCATGGTGCTCTCTCACTTCGGAGCCCTGTCGTATTTCAAGGAAACAGTTTAGGGCCACATATGAGGTATCTCCGTACTCGGGAGAAATTGCGTTACAAATTTTGGGGGGCTTTTTCTCCTTTTACCCCTTATGAAAAGGTAAAGTTGAGGTCTACACCAGCATGTTAGTGTGAAAAAAAATTAAAAATAAAATTTTTTCCACTAACATGCTGGTGTTGCCCCCTACTTTTATTTTTCACAAGCGGTAAAAGGGAAAAGAACAAATAAAATTTGTAAGGCAATTTCTCCTTAGTACGGAAATACCCCATATGTGGGCGTAAAGTGCTCAACAAGGCTCAGAAGTGAGAGCGCACTATGTACATTTGAGGCCTAAATTGGTGATTTGCACAGGGGTGGCTGATTTTACAGCGGTTCTGACAAACGCAAAACAATAAATACCTACATGTGACCCCATTTTGGAAACTACACCCCTCAAGGAACGTAACAAGGGATATAGTGAGCCTTAACACCCCACAGGTGTTTGACAAATTTTCATTAAAGTTGGATGTGAAAATAAAAAAAATCACTAAAATGCTGGTGTTACCCTACATTTTTCCTTTTCACAAGGGAGAATAGGAAAAAGCCCCCACAAAATTTGTAACCCCATTTCTTCTGAGTAAGAACATACCCCATATGTGGATGTAAAGTGTTCTGCGGGCGAACTACAATGCTCAGAAGAGAAGGAGCACCATTGGGCTTTTGGCAAGAGAAGGTGTCTGAAATTGAAGGCCATGTGTGTTTACAAAGCCCCCATAGTGCCAGAACAGTGGACCCCCCACATGTGACCCCATTTTGGAAACTACACCCCTCACGTAATGTAATAAGGGGTTCAGTGAGCATTTACACCCCACAGGTGTCTGACAGATTTTTGGAACAGTGGTCCGTGAAAATGAAATTTTTTTTCTTCATTTGCACAGCCCACTGTTCCAAAGATCTGTCAAACGCCAGTGGGAGTGGGGTGTAAATGATCACTGCACCCCTTATTAAATTCTGTGAGGTGTTTAGTCGAGGGTGCACAGGGGTTCCCAAATGGCCGCTGGCAACACACTAGGAACAGGTAATGCAGTTATGATGTATGGTAACATGTAAAGTATGGTATTATAGCATTGCCTGATATTGTGTATGTATACATATAGAGGAGGAATTGTATCTTACAAGTGTGTTGCCTATATTGATAGATATCTAGCGGCAAGGGACATTGATGCTGTTTTTGGGGTGCATGTGTTTTATGGGTTAGCAGTGTCTGTCCTTTTTTGAGCTGTTTTTGATAAATTATGTATTATGGTATTTAATAAAGTATTTGGATTGATGAGAATTGTGTTACTCTTTTTTGGTAGCATATGTAGGTTTATTATATGGTTGTTGCTACCCATTGGTATATGGGAATTAATAATATTTCCTTGGGAGAGTGTAGGTGATACAATGTTTTAATTTTGCCTACTTAGTTGCAGCTGAGTTTTTTGCAAGTGTGAAAACAGGTAGTGCAGCTATAATGCTTGCCACTTTTGTTAGTCTTTTAGAAACTGATGGCAAAACTAATCTAAAAGTGACAAATATGACTACTTCTTGTCACCTTTTGATACTTACATTATTTAATATTACAAAGCATTACGTTTTACAGCATATGTCTTGATTAATACCTTAACAGAACCAAGTGTGCCCTGGTAAATTCGGTCTTCAACGTCAAGGAGCAGCTCACACAGTCTTAGTTCTAAGTGCTTGTCAGCAGAGGTCTGTGCAGTATCATACACTTTCAGAGGTCTTCCCCTCCCAGGTTTAATATCTGTCGGAGGTGGACTGTCTACAGAAATAATAAACTTATTACTAAAGTAACCTAAGTTATATCTAATAAACAAAAGTATTAATTTCTTGTTACAAAATATCAGGATACCTAGGACATTAAACTAAGTTTATGGTCCTTAAAATTACCGGCAGTGGTTTTGATCACTTAACGGATCAGGTGCATCTGCAGAAACAACACACAAGGGCTGTATTAAATCAAGGCTGCCACTTCTCTCAATGCTCTTGGCTTAGATGAGCAGAAGAAAATCGAACACCACTTCTTCCTGCCAGGAATAATGGACACTGCTACGATTCAATGTGATTATAGACAAGTGACTATAGATATATCTATCTATAGTCACTTGTCTATAATCACATTGAATCGTGGCAGCGTCCATTATTTCTTATGAGGTGGAAGTGTGGTTTGATTGTTTCTGCTAAACATATGTTTTAAGATTATTATTTTTTTTTCTAATTTACCCTTTTACTTTCTATATTATAAAATAATCCAGAACTATTGCAATTTTCAGGTTGGCCACTAGGCCTAAAACTCTAAGATGATCTGTAAAGCATTACAGTGAAAGGTTACACCAGTAGATAAAGATGACAATAGATTAAGCTTACAGCTCAGCTTTCCTTTAAAATAACCTTTGTAAAAGTACAGAGCATGTACAATAACATTTCCTTTGTAAAAGGTCAGGGCATGCATAGTAGCACACACTAATATTTCCCATGGTGCTTGCTATAAGGCATATCTCTAAATCCTGTAAAAACACACATTCAGGCAAGATGGCAGTCCCTATAATAATTTACTAAAAGCAATATTAGAAAAAAAGAACATGTTACAGTATATGTCTCTAATCAATGTAAATAAATCTAGACAATACATTCCCTTTAAAGTGCAGGATGACCTTTCCAGTGGACAGTGTATATCTTTACTTCTAAGTAAAGATCAGACATTTCAATCAGTAAATGACAAGTTATATAGAATGTGAAATCGAACCTCAAATCGAATAAATGACTTTCCTTTAAAACCTGGGCCATCCCCCTCCAACAACCTCCTGGCCCTATCCCCTGGTTTACCCCCTCTCACCCACCTCTTTTTGCCTGGATTTTAATGTATACCTTGTTTGTATATTTACTTGCTATATATTATACTTGCTGATGGAATTGGGTAGATGAGAATCCATTTTGTATTAAGACTTCATTATTCACAGTCTAAGTGACTGCATTCTATCACTTTTTTTTTCTACATAACTCCTGAACTTATGAACTAGAGACTATTGATGCCTTATCTTCAAGGATGCAGACACTTATCTTTTTCTACCCCAGATGCGTCCTTAAAACAATGGTTCATTATATTTCAGCTTAAGCAATCTATCTTTGTTTCCAACTTTCTTCTTACTATGCAAAAGATTTACGGTTTCCTGTCTTTCATACAATTTAAAGTTTACTGCGCATGCCCTATATACGTGTATAAGAAAGTTTATTTTAAGTAAAGAGCCAGTCTTAGAGACTGCACTCGGCTTGGTCACAGCAGTTGTGTCTGTGTCTTGATTTGAGTGGCAGGTGACCCGGGGGGGGGACTGCAGCCCCTTACAAGCCTTCAGCGCACAAATTGGGCATCCACCAACAGAAGACGTCTCGACCTTTGGGGTCGAACCTAACACTTGCCGCGCCCTTCGGGACGCTCTATTTCACACATTTGTACTATACTACCTGTGCTCTTAAACTATTTTGTTTGGCACTAAAAATGCATAGCAGTGCTTAACTCACTAAGTAAACAATATACACAATCATCAGTATGCAGAAAACACAATATACATAGTAAAGCAATACCTTGTTGGCCAACAAAGCAATTCATATAGGATGTATCTCTTTGTAAGAAAATATTTAGTACTACTAGTCATTGTTTTTTTTCTTACTCCTTTCTTAAATTTTTTAATCGGATTATTTTCTGTTCTATAAAGTAAGGTTCACATCCAAATCGAAGGCTGAGTTCGGCGCCTCTGTCACAGATTCCGTTTAGCACTGTCACATGGAGCAGAAATGGACAGACATGAATGGGGCATGACTGACCCCACTGCTGATTTTCCGCTTTCATGTCATTTTGCAGGATTATAACAAGACAAAAATGAACTGCACACAGCTTTTTTGTATCATTGTTTATATACGGATTCTGTTATGGGGACCCTTAACGGAGCTTCTGATGCAGATATGAAGCTAGCATAACATTATGCTGATAGATTAGATGGTGAGTAATGGTAACCGGTTTCTTTAACCCCTTAAGTAAAATGGATGGAAATGTACATCCTTGTGCGCTGGTACTTAAAGTGTACCTGTCAGATCCCCCGCAAAAAATTAAATAATGTTACTTAGTACCCAATACTCACCATGTACATAACATTTTTATGCCTCTATCACCTATATTTATGATAAAAATACCTCTTTTCATTAGCTCACAGTGTTCGGCCGAGTTCCCATTACGTTTTCAACCATACAGAAACGCATACGGCAGGGGAGAACTAAAAACTTCCGCTCCCGTATGCCTTTCTATGCCCTCCCGTATGTAATTCATTTCAATGAGAGGCACCCCATAAGTTGGCATGAAGTGCATTACGGGCGAACTACAATGCTCCGAAGAGAAGGAGTGATATTTGACTTTTTGAGAGCAAATTTTGCTAGGGGGGCATGTCGCATTTAGGAAGCCCCTATGGTGCCAGAACAGCAAAAAAAAAAAAAAAACACATGGCATACCATTTTGGAAACTAGACCCCTTGAGGAACGTAACAAGGAATAAAGTGAGCCTTAATACCCCACACGGGTTTCACGACTTTTGCATATGTAAAAAAATATATATATTTTTTTCACTAAAATGTGTGTTTCCCCCCAAATTTCACATTTTTGCAAGTGTTAATAGCAGAAAATATCCCCCAAAATTTGTAACCCCATCTCTTCTGAGTATGGAGGTACCCCATAAGTGGACCTGAAGTGCACTACGGGCGAACTACAATGCTCAGAAGAGGAGGAGCACCATTGAGCTTTTGGAAAGAGAATTCGTTTGGAATGGTTGTCAGGGGCCATGTGCATTTACAAAGCCCCCCGTGGTGCCAGAACAGTGGACCCCCCCCCCACATGTGACCTCATTTTGGAAACTACACCCCTCATAGAATTTAATAAGTGGTGCAGTGAGCATTTACACCCCACTGGCGTTTGACAGATCTATGGGACAGTGGGCTGTGCAAATGGAAAATTACATTTTTCATTTTCACGGATCACTGTTCCAAAAATCTGTCAGACACCTGTGGGGCGTAAATGCTCACTGTACCCCTTATTACATTACATGAGGGGTGTAGTTTCCAAAATGGGGTCCCATATGGGGGGGGTCCATTGTTCTGGTACCATGGGGGCTTTGTAAACACAAGTGGCCTTCAATTCCGGACACATTTTCTCTTCAAAATCCCAATGGCGCTCCTTCTCTTCTGAGCATTGTAGTGCACCCATAGAGCACTTTACATCCACATATGGGGTATGCGCTTACTCAGAAGAAATTGGGTTACAAATTTTGGGGGGCTTTTTTTATTTTCCCTTGTGAAAATGAAAAATTTAGGGTGACACCAGCATTTTAGTGAAAAAAAATATTTTTTTTTCATTTTCCCATCCAACTTTAATGAAAATTTGTCAAACACCTGTGGGGTGTTCAGGCTCACTATACCCCTTGTTACGTTCCGTGAGGGGTGTCGTTTCCAAAATGGGGTCACATGTCTGTATTTATTGTTTTGTGTTTATGTCAGAACCGCTGTAAAATCAGCCACCCCTGTGCAAATCACCAATTTAGGCCTCAAATGTACATGGTGCGCTCTCACTCCTGAGCCTTGTTGTGCGTCCGCAGAGCATTTTACGCCCACATATGGGTTATTTCCGTACTCAGGAGAAATTGCGTTACAAATTTTGGGGGTCTTTTTTTCCTTTTACCTCCCGTGAAAATAAAAAGTAAAGGACAACACCAGCATGTTAGTGTAAAAAAAATTTTTTTGTTTACACTAACAGGCTGGTGTAGACCCCAACTTTTCTTTTTCATAAGGAGTAAAAGGAAAAAAAGCCCCCAAAATTAGTAACGCAATTTCTCCCGAGTACGGAGATACCCCATATGTGGCACTAAACTGTTTCCTTGAAATACGACAGGGCTCCGAAGTGAGAGAGCGCCATGCGCATTTGAGGACTAAATTAGGGATTGCACAGGGGTGGACATAGGGGTATTCTACGCCAGTGATTCCCAAACAGGGTGCCTTCAGCTGTTGCTAAACTCCCAGCATGCCTGGACAGTCAGTGGCTGTCCGGAAATGCTGGGAGTTGTTGTTTTGCAACAGCTGGAGGCTCTGTTTTGGAAACACTGCCGTACAATACGTTTTTTATTTTTTATTAGGGGGACAGTGTAAGGGGGTGTATATGTAGTGTTTTACTCTTTATTATGTGTAAGTGTAGTGTTTTTAGGGTACATTCACACTGGCGGGTTTACTGTGAATTTACCGCTAGGAGTTTGCGCTGCGGTGAAAAATTTGCCACAGCCCAAACTTGAAGCAGAAAACTTACTGTAAACCCGCCAGTGTGAATGTACCCTGTACGTTCACATGGGGGGGCAAACCTCCAGCTGTTTCAAAACTACAACTCCCAGCATGTACTGACAGACCGTGCATGCTGGGAGTTGTACTTTTGCAACAGCTGGAGGCACACTGGTTGGAAAACCTTCAGTTAGGTTCTGTCACCTAACTCAGCATTTTCCAACCAGTGTGCCTCCAGCTGTTGCAAAACTTCAACTCCCAGCATGTACTGATCACCGAAAGGCATGCTGGGAGATGTAGTTGTGCAACAGCTGGAGGGATCGCAACTACAACTCCCAGCATGCAGAGACAGCTGTTTGCTGTTTAGGCTTGCTGGGAGTTGCAGTTTTGCAACATCTGTAGAGCTATAGTTTAGAGACCACTGCATAGTGGTCTCCAAACTGTGGACCTCCAGATGTTGCAAAACTACAACTCCCAGCATGCCCAGACAGCAAACTGCTGTCTGGGCATGCTGGGAGCTGTAGTTTTGCAAGATCTGGAGGTGCACAGTATAGAGATCACTTTGCAGTGGTCTCAAACTGTAGACCTCCAGCTGTTGCAAAACTGCAACTCCCAGCAAGCCTAAACAGCTCTCTGGGCATGCTGGGAGTTGTAGTTTTGCAACATCTGGAGGGTTACAGTTTAGAGACCACTATAGTGGTCTCAGACTGTAGCCCTCCAGATGTTGCCAAGTAACTCACCGGCTTCCGTTGGATCCAGGGAGCTGCGTCGCGGTCCTCTTCTTCCGCCGATCGTCGCCCGCTGCCGCCGCTAATCGTCGCCGCTGCCGTCGCCGATGGGTAAGTGGATCTTCGGCGCCGGTCCCTGTCGGTTTCCCCGTCCTGCCCACCCACCGAAAGTAAACCCCTCCGCCCCCGATCTGCTATTGGTGGTCGCGTCTAGACCACCAATAGCAGAGATAGGAGGGGTGGCAACCCTGCCACCTCACTCCTATCGCTACAGGGGGATCGTGGGTGTCTAGTACACCCGCGATCCCCCTTGTATTCCGGGTCACCGGGTCACCATAGACCCGTATGACCCGGAATCGGCGCAAATCGCAAGTGTGAATTCACTTGCGAATTGCGCCGATCGCCGACATGGGGGGGTCTAATGACCCCCCTGGGCATTTGCGCGGGGTGCCTGCTGATAGATATCAGCAGTCACCCCGGCGCGATCCCCGCCCGGCGGGGACGGAAATTCTTACGGGCGTACAGGTACGCCCTTGGTCCTTAAGTACCAGGGCGCAAAGGCGTACCTGTACGCCCTTGGTCCTTAAGGGGTTAAACAAAGTTAGTATGTTTAAAATCACTATTTTGACCACCTATAACTTTCTAATTTTAGTATATACAGGGCTGTATGAGGGAACATTTTTTGCATTGTGATCTGTAGTTTTTATCTGTACCACTTTTGCGTATATGTAACTTGGAATGTGTTGTAACAAAAAAGCCGCAATTTTGCCCTTTTTTATGTTGTTCACTGTATGGGATCATTAACATTGTTTTTGATAGTTCTGACATTTACACACGTAGCGATACCAAATATGCTTATAAAAAATTTTTTAGCGCTTTTTGGGGTAAAATGGGAAAAAGGGGCCACGCGTTATAGAACGGGAGCGGACTCATGACGTACCGGTACGTCATGGGTCCTTAAGGGGTTAAAACAATCCTTAGATAAGCATAGCACTGATCAGTATCGGCGATCTTCTCTTGTCTGCTTGATGTCAGAGACAGCTCCGACCATCCTGAAGGATAGGAGTGAGGTTGCGATTGGCCGATCAGGACTGACCGGCGAATCGCAGGGCAGGGGTTAGGGGTGAAAGTTCATTCATCCCCTGGATGTCTGGGCAGAGAAGGGGAAGATGGCGTAGATGGTGCGGGGGCCGTAGATGTGCCGGGAGCGGCAGCAGTTACCTGCGAATCATGCGGGGACCAGGGACTGGCAAAGTGCACACTGCGGTAGTCTGTAACCTAACCTAGTGTTTCCCAATCTCAACCAGTGTGACTCTAGCTGTTGCATAACTATAACTCCCAGCATGCACGGTCTGTCAGTGCATGCTGGGAGTTGTAGTTTTGCCCCCCCCCCCCCCCCCAAACATGAATGTACAGGGTACATTCTACATTCACATGGGCGGGGGTTTACAGCAAGTGTCCTGCTTCAAGTTTAAGATGCGGCAAATTTTCCACTGCAGCAGGAAACTCACTGTAAACCCCCACCCATGTGAATGTACCCTAAAAACACTACACTACACTAAGCCTGAAGAGTAAAACACTACATATACACACCCTTACACTGTCGTGCGCCCCCTCCCCCCCAATAAAAATTTTAAACATCTTGTATATCATTTTTTCCAAAACAGAGCCTTCAGCTGTTGCAAAATAACTCCCTACAGGATTGCCGGACAGCCATTGACTGTCGGGGCATGTTGGGAGTTTTGCAATGGCTGGAGGATCCCTGTTTGGGGAAAACTGACGTACAGTATTTTTGGTGGAGGAGGCAAGTGTAACGCTTGCATCCGGGTACATCCCTATGAAAATCCCTAATTCAGGCCTCAAATGCGCATGGCGCTCTCTCACTTCAGAGCCCTGTCATATTTCAAGGGAACAGTTTAGGGCCACATATGGGGTATTTCCGTACTCGAGAGAAAATTGCGCTACAGATTTTTGGTGGCTTTTTCTCCTTTTACCCCTTATGAAAAAGGTAAAGTTGGGGTCTACACCAGCATGTTCGTGTAAAAAAATAAAAAATTTTACACTAACATGCTGGTGTTGCCCCAGCAAAAGGAAAAACTTTGTAACACAGTTTCTACTAGGGATCGACCAATTATCGGAATGGCCGATATTATCGTCCAATAATCACGATTTTGGGCATTATCGGCAATTATCTTGCCGATAATGCCCCGCCCCCCGGACCGCGACCGCCACCCCCCCCGACCCGCCGCACCGCACCCCCGACCCACCGCGTCGCACCCCCCACCGTGATGCTGGGCGGTATACCGGTATGGATTTTTGCCCATACCGCTATACCGGTCGGGCCCCTCCCCACCCTCCGAGTCAATAATAAAATTAAACTTACCCGTAATGGGGGTGGTCCGGGCCATCCATCCTTCCTTCCTGTAGTGTCCGGGGGCGTTCCGGGTGAAGAGTGAACCGGTCCGGGCTGTCCTTCTCCGGCGGTCATCTTCTCCACTCCGGGCAGGCTCCGGCCTAGTACGCTGCATAGACGCCGCGACGTCAGGTGCGTCACTGCGCACGGGCGTCACTGCGCAGCGGCGTCTATGCAGCGTATTAGGCCGGAGCCTGCCCGGAGTGGAGAAGATGACCACCGGAGAAGGACAGCCCGGACCGGTTCACCCTCCACCCGGAACGCCCACGGACACTACAGGAACGATGGATGGATGGCCCGGACCACCCTGACAGGTAGGGGAGAGAAGCGGGTGGTGGCGGCGGCGGCCTATGGCCCTGCAAAAGCCACTGCAGATCATTGATTTAAAGCGCCCGCTTTAAATCAATGATCTGCAGCGGTGTCGCAGGGGGTTAAATAGCCGATAACTTATACCGGAATATCGGTATAAGTTATCGGCTATCGGCCCTAACCTGCACCGATTATCTGTATCGGTATCGGCCCTAAAAAACCGATATCGGTCGATCCCTAGTTTCTACCAAGTACGGAAATACCCCACATGTGGACGTTAAATGCTTTGCGCGGCGCACAACAAGGCTCAGGAGTGAGAGCACCATGTACATTTGAGGCCTAAACTGGTGATTTGCACAGGGGTGGCTGCTGGTTACAGCGGTTCTGACATAAAGGCAAAAAAAAAAAATACCCACATGTGACCTCATTTTGGAAACTACACCCCTCAAGTAATGTAATAAGGGGTACAGTGAGCATTTACACCCCACAGGCGTCAGATTTTTGGAACAGTGGTCCGTGAAAATGAAAAATTTCGTTATAAATGCGGTTATAAAGATAGGTCAAACGCCAGTGGGATGTAAATGCTCACTGCACCCCTTGTTATGTTCCTTGAGGGGTGTAGTTTCCCAAATAGTGTGCCATGTGGGGTGTTTTTCACTGTTCTGGCACCATGGGTGATTCTTAAATGTGACATGCCCTGCAAAAACCATTTCAGCAAAATTCGCTTTCCAAAAGCCCAATATCGCTCCTTCCCTTCTGAGCCCTCTAGTGCACCCGCAGATTTTTACATCCACATATGAGATATTTCCTTACTCAAGAGAAATGGGGTTTCAAATTTTGGAGGACATTTTCACCTATTACCCCTTATGAAAACGAAAAATTGGGGGTAACAGCATTTTAGTGAATAAGCATTTCTTCATTTTCACGTCCAACTTTATTGAAAATTCGTCAAACACTTGTGGGGTATTAATTTACTTCTAAACTGAACTGGTGCCTGAAAAATTCAGATTTAGAAATTTACTTGAAAAATTGCTGCTAAACTTTGAAGCCCTCTGATGTCTTCAAAAAGTAAAAACATGTCAACTTTACATTGTCAACATAAAGTAGACATATTGTATATGTGAATCAATATATAATTTATTTGGAATGTCTCTTTTCCTTACAAGCAGAGAGCTTCAAAGTTATAAAAATGTAACATTTTCACATTTATGAAATTTTGGAAATTATGCAAGTATCGACGAAAATTTACCACTAACTGTAGAATATGTCACGAAAAAACTCTCGAAAGTAAAAGCATCTCACGAGTTATTAAATGCTTAAAGTGAGTGGTCAGAGTTGCAAAAAAGGACCTTAAATGGGCACTGTCAGATACAAAAAATTTTTGTTGTAAAGCATGCAAAACCAATAGGTTTTAGAATTGCTTTGATTAGAAATTTTTCAGTATTTCATACTGAAAAAGCCAGTCAAACAACTGACTCGACGCCTGCTTGGACACATACTAGTCCTGCTGTGTCCATGTGTCATCACCTATGTCATGGACACACTTCCTTGATTGACAGCTGTGAGTGCAGGGCTCACAGCTAGAGGAAAAATACACCCACTGTCAGTGTGTGTCCCGCTACTGTCAGTGAGGACAAGCTGGAAGTTGTAGTTTTGCTAATGCTAGGGGGAAATGTGAGCAGACAGCATACTGAGGGAGGGGGCAGAGACCTGCAGTGAGGCCACAACCCCGCCCTTTGAGAGGAATTCAGACTAGTGAGCTAAATTTAAAGTGTAATAAAAAAATAAATAAAGGTGCTAGACACATAAAAATGTGTCAGGATTAGGTACTGAGTGATATATTAAAAAAAAAGATTCTTGATTTGACGGGTACACCAGAGCGGTCCTTAAGGTCAAAATGGGTTTTGTACCGAAGGGGTTAAGGCCAAAATGGGCTGTGTCCTTAAGGGTGTTAAAGAGGAACTGTGGTCAAACCAAAAAGGAGAATGCATCACAAATAGCTTGGGGTGCCCTTCATACTTACCTTTTTACTGATTCTTGATGCAGATTTTTGTTCTTGACATGAGGGTTTATAGTTAACAAATCGGACAATCTTTTAGATGGGCGTGAACCTAATTTTAATAAAGGTATTGAATATCAGGCGATTGTGATCCCCCTTTAAAGTACAACATTCACATCCCCTGACTGTATAATCCTACCCATAACTTGATATTCTCTCCCAATTTTAAAAGTAGGTGTAAGCTTATCTGACAGATTTCCTAAATACACAATTTATAAACCTTTATATCTCAAGAACGGGGAGAAATATCAAGAAACTGTGAAAGGGCATTTGAGCAGAGCACCCAAGGTATTTAATTAAAAAAAAAATATTTGGGTTGGCCTCCGAGTCTTTTTAAAATTTTTGCATGAATCAAAAGTTTAGGCCAATTAGAGTGCTCTCTTGTAACAAGAATTTTTTTTTTTTCAAAGTAAATAAGATTTTCAGTTCAGGCTTCTTCATTTGCAATAGGTATTAAACATTGACTGCTACAGATTGGATCAGTATTGACTAATCCATTTATGACAAATGCAGGTTTCGTTTAGGATTGGAGGACAGCAGGGTTCATTGTATGAGTAAACAGCTATTAACCCATTAAGATAATGCATCAAAAATGTACAACACTGCAGCAAGTAACTTTGCGCACAGTGTCGTACATTTACGATACGACTATGTAGTCAGCAAAAAAAAAAAAAAAAAATATATATATATATATATATATATAAAATATATATATAGCAGGAGAGCTCAGGCTGCTATCAGCAGCCGGGGACTCACAGATAATGGCGGACATCAGCAATCACACTTGTCAATGCCGACCACTTTAACTTTAGTAAAACTGGAGGTTCAGGTGGTCTTATAAGTGGGGGTCTGATAAGCTCAAATGGCTGCCACAGGGCACCTCATCTCCTTCCATGTCTAGGATGGCCAAGCTTCAAGAAGATTGATCATGTTACCGATTAGAACTATGTTATAACATATTACTGAACAGTACAAAGTAATGTAATTCTTGCTATTAATACCGTATATACTCGAGTATAAGCCGACCCGAGTATAAGCCGAGACCCCTAATTTCAACCCAAAATCCCAGGAAAAGTTATTGACTCGAGTATAAGCCTAGGGTGGGAAATACCTCATCCCCCCCTGTCATCATCCAGACCCCTCATTAACATCCTCATCATCATCCCCTTGTCATCATCCCACACATCCCCCCTTCATCATCCCCTTGTCATCATCCCACACATCCCCCCTTCATCATCCCCTTGTCATCATCCCACACATCCCCCCTTCATCATCCCCTTATCATCCCACACATCCCCCCTTCATCATCCCCTTATCATCCCACACATCCCCCCTTCATCATCCCCTTGTAATCATCCCACACCCCCCCTTCATCATCCCCACCCCCCTTCATCATCCCCACACCCCCCCTTCATCATCCTCTTCTCATCATTCGCCCTCAGTGGTCTTCAACCTGCGGACCTCCAGAGGTTTCAAAACTACAACTCCCAGCAAGCCCGGGCAGCCATCGGCTGTCCGGGCTTGCTGGGAGTTGTAGTTTTGAAACCTCCGGAGGTCCGCAGGTTGAAGACCACTGCGGCCTTCAACATCATCCAGCCCCCCTTTCACCCCCTTTAGTTCTGAGTACTCACCTCCGCTCGGCGCTGGTCCGGTCCTGCAGGGCTGTCCGGAGAGGAGGTGGTCCGGTGAGGAGGTGGTCCGGGCTGCTATCTTCACCGGGGGCGCCTCTTCTCCGCGCTTCCGGCCCGGAATAGAGGCGTTGCCTTGACAATGACGCAGAAGTACGTTGGCAATGAACGCACCTCTGCGTCGTTGTCACGGCAACGTGACTATTCTGAGGCCGGGCCCGAAGCGCTTAGAAGAGGCCTCCCCGGTGAAGATAGCAGCCCGGAACCACTATCCCACCGGACCACCTCCTCACCGGACAGTCCTGCAGGACCGGACCAGCGCCGAGCGGAGGTGAGTACTCAGAACTAAAGGGGGTGAGAGGGGGCTGGATGATGTTGAAAGCCGCAGTGGTCTTCAACCTGCGGACCTCCGGAGGTTTCAAAACTACAACTCCCAGCAAGCCCGGACAGCCGATGGCTGCCCGGGCTTGCTGGGAGTTGTAGTTTTGAAACCTCTGGAGGTCCGCAGGTTGAAGACCACTGCGGGTGGGGGAGTTCACTCGAGTATAAGCCGAGGGGGGTGTTTTCAGCACGAAAAATCGTGCTGAAAAACTCGGCTTATACTCGAGTATATACGGTATAATGTTTTCAAACAAAGATGTAAAAGCCCTCCCTAATAAAGAAAATAAATCAACCCCCCCCCCCCCAAAAAAAAATATAAATGAAAAAAATACTATATATGCAATGTTTATTATTCCGAACGGGGAACGGCATAAACATAAAAAATACCAAACACCAGAATTGCTGATTTTTGGTCACATCACGTGAAAAGCAATCAAAAACTTCATACAGCCCTGTATATAGAAAAATGAGAGTTCTAGTTATATATTTTTAAAGTATGGGTACTATTTTAACCCCTTAAGGACCAATGCAAATAAACCTGTACGCCCCTGAAAGACCAGGCCTGTTTTTTCAAATCGGGGATGTCTGTCGTTATTAGAGAATAACTCTGGTAACGTTTTGCCAATCACGATAATTCTGACATTGTTTTTTTGTCACAAGTTGTCCTTCATGTACATAGTAAAAGTAAGCCGATATCATTTGTAGTTTTTTTTTATAATGCAAAAAAGCATGAAATTTTTACAAAAAATTTAGATTTTTTGCTATTTTAACACTAATTGGTTGCATATATTTATACTTACTGACCAAATAGTTTATGAAACTTATACTTTCAGATGTCTACTTTATTTTGACGTCATTTTTAGTTTTTAATTAACATTTTAAATTAGTTAGAAGCCTAACAATTTTACTTGAAATTTTGAAAATTTGAAAAGTACATCTTTTTTTATGTGCTATGCAAGGTTTGCAGAAATTAAAAGGTAGTAGAACATAGGAACCCCCCCCCCCAAATGACCCCATTTTAAAAACTAGACCCCTCAAGGTATTCGCTAGGGGGTACAGTGAGTATTTTAACACCATAGTTTTTTGGCAGGAATTATTACAAAGTCAGTGTTAAAAATTCGAAAATTGCAATTTTTCACAAATGCATCATTTGGGGGGCATATTTTTTGTACATCACTTCTGATATTGAAAGAAATGCACCCTATATTTTATTTAGCTGCTTGTCCCATGTTCGGAAATACCCCCGCTTTGGCCATATATGGTTCCTTGGCCGCATGGTAGGACTCAGAAGGAGAGGAGCGCCATTTGGCTTTCAGGGCAGAACAGTACCCCCACCCCCACAAGTGACCCCATTTATATACCGCACCCCTACAAGTTATTGGCTGGCCGGCTGGCAGTATAACGCGTCTATCTGTGACAGTTAAGGCTCCTGATGGATATATCCGCCATGTTGTGGGAATAAGCACCCGCTCATGGCGAATATATCCATCACTACTGCGGCTGGGTAGCTCAGTGTGTCCGCTCATGACTGCTGGCGGAAAATCCGCCGCTATGAGTGGACGCACAAAGCTACTCAGCCGCAGCAGCGAGCTCATTACCGTGACTGCTGCATAATGTGTAGGATCACGTGGCGGACATCCGCAGCATATTACATGCTGCGGATGTCCGCCAACGCGATCCTACACATTATGCTTTTTTTTTTTTATTAGATTAATTTAATAAATGTATTTTTAATATATATATATATATTTTTTTACACTTTTATTACATTTTTATTTATTTTTACACTTTTATTTTATTTATTTATTTACACACTTTTTAATACTTTGGAATACTTAGTATTCCAAAGCATTGCAGTTATATGCTGCCTGCCAGTTTTCACTAGCAGGCAGCATATTTCACTAGCAGGCAATACCCAGGGCAGACCTGTGGGTCTTTGTAGGACCCCCGGGTGCCCAGGTATGCAGCAGCACCCCGCGATGCTCTGGGGTGCTGCAGGAGAGACAGAGGGAGCCCCCTCCCTGTCAGAACTCCTTACAGCGCGCGGTCACTTCTGACCACGGCTGTAAGGGTTAAACTGTCGGGAGTGAAGTGAACTTCACTCCCGGCAGTGCGGCAGGCCCCGGCCAGCCGCGTATTACACACAGCACCCCGCGATCCGCTGTGCGGGGTGCTGCAGAGGAGACAGAGGGAGCTCCCTCTGTCATAACACTTACAGCCCGCGGTCACTTCCGACCGCGGCTGTAAGGGTTAAAACTGCCGGGACCGAAGTTTACTGGCAGTGCAGCAGGGTCCCGGCTGTGTGATACAGCCGAGTCCCTGCCGCGATCTCGTGGGTGCACTGGGCAGCACCCACGAGAATAATGGACGAGTATAGACGTCCAGGTGCGGGAACACCCGCCAACCTGGACGTCTATACTTGTCTATGGTCGTTATCGGGTTACTCTTATTGACCCACAGAATAAAGAACATGGAAGTTTTACCGTATAGTGTACAGCATAAAAACAAAACCTCATATTAGTTTCAAAATTGCGATTTCTTTTTAATTTCCCCACACAAATAATGTGTTTTATGTTAAAGGGGTTGTGCGCTGCCCTGACTTTCGGAGCTCCACTCACAGCGTCCGGAAGTTCATTACCCCCCTTCCCATAGGATTTCGTTGAGGGGGCGTTGAAGAGACGTTTCGTGACTTCTCGCCCGGCGGCCGCTAACACGGAAGCCCGCACACACCGTTCGGAGTAATGAACTTCCGGACGCTGTGAGCGGAGCTCCGGAAGTCAGGGCAGCGCACAACCCCTTTAATATGCAAAGTGTGATTACAAAGTACAATTGGTTGTGCAAAAAACAAGCCCTTATAGGCGTCTGTAAATAAAAAGTCTGGAGATAAAAAAAAAGAAAAAAGGAGGATAAAAACAAATGCAAAAATGTCCAAATAAACAACTAAAAACCATTTGTATCCCTTTTAAAGAATAGAACAAAACATTTACATCATTTTATGTCACATGAGATATTGCAATGGTTAAAATACCTGATATGTGAAAACGGTTTGCTGGGAAATTACATAATTTCTGGCAGATTCTCATCTTTTCTTGTATCAGGATTTCCTTAAGCGAACTTTCTCTATACCCTCGTGTGTTCAAGCACTCGATAAGTTCATCCAACTGTTCCACTGTGCTGTAGTAGCTCCAGCGATTTGGCTTGTCTACTGGTTTAGAAAGCTCAATAATTTTTTCCATATCTTTTACAGGAGAATCATGACCATTAACCTTAGAAATATTTTCAGTTTCTGTTTCAGTAATTGGTTGAGGTTGTAGCATATCCTGGGTTATGCCAATATAGTCCTCCTCCACAAAAAGTCCTGGTATAGAAAAGAATGTCCAGAATCGCCTATACCATCGGTCTCGGCCCAAAGGGATTATGTTGGTACATGCTGTGACATGTTGCATCTTTTCTAACAATTCGTGCTCTTTTTCCTCTTGTTTCTGCCTCAATTCTTCATTTACTGCAGAAAGTTCTGGCTTTCCCAGGAAATCTAAAGTTTTCTCTTTTAGACCTATGAAGAGACAACAGAAACAAAGTTAATTAAATTACAACCAACCAATGGGAGTACAGGACCCTATTTATTTATGCTATACAAGCAAAAATACTTTGCAAAAAAGTTATGTGCATGCAAAAGCACTTTTTTTTAACCAAAGAAGTTGCTGTCATTCCCTTGCATTGTTTGGTTGTATCATTGTTTTCTTAAAAAAAAAAAAAATGGTGCACCGTAAAAAAAAAAGAATATATGAATCTGTAGATCTAAAAAAAACAAACAAACATAAGAATGTGAAAAGCTAGAAGCATGATTACATTTCAAATCCAAAGAGAATAAATCTGTCAGCTTGGGATCCATGTATTAAAGTACTCAATAGTGCCTCAAGTAAAAAACTGCAAGAGTTTTACAATACATTTAGGGGGTGGAGAGCATGCTGTTACTTTAAAGGGGTTCTTTGGTGCTTACACATCTTTTCCCCTATCCAAAGGATAGGGGATAAGATGCCTGATCGCAGGAGTCCTGCCGCTGGGGACCCCCGGGATCATGCACGCGGCACCCCGATTGTAATCAGTCCCCGGAGCGTGTTCGCTTCGGGACTGATCACAGGTGACCACCGGGCCGGCGGCGTGTGACGTCAAGCCTCCGCCCCAGTGTGACGTCACGCTCCGCCCCTCAATGCAAGCCTACGGGAGGGGGCGTGATAGCTGTCACGCCCCCTCCCGTAGGCTTGCATTGAGGGGAGGAGCATGACGTCACACGGGGGCGGAGGTGTGACGTCACACGCCGCCGGCCCGGTGGTCTTCTAATCAGTCCCGGAGCGAACACACTTGGGACTGATTACAAACGGGGTGCCGCGTGCATGATCCCGGGGGTCCCCAGCGGCGGGACTCCCGCGATCAGGCATCTTATCCTTTATCCTTTGGATAGGGGAAAAGATGTGTAAGCACCGGAGAACCCCTTTAAGCCTTGTATACTAGAAAAAGACCGCAGAGCATAACTACTAATAACATTTTATTTTTATTTAACAAGTTTAAAATAGTCTTTCAAACCATCAATAAGTGCATCAAGCTCAACCTAAAACCCTACTGTGTTAATCCAGATTAACCCCTTAAGGATTTAGCCCTTTTTCACCTTAACCCCTTAAGGACTCAGGGTTTTTCCGTTTTTGCACTTTCGTTTTTTCCTCCTTACCTTTTAAAAATCCTAACCCTTTCAATTTTCCACCTAAAAATCCATATTATGGCTTATTTTTTGCATCACCAATTCTACTTTCCAGTGACAGTCATTTTACCCAAAAATGCACGGCGAAACGGAAAAAAAAATCATTGTGCGACAAAAATCGAAAAAAAAACGCCATTTTGTAACTTTTGGGGGCTTCCGTTTCTACGCAGTGCATATTTCGGTAAAAATTACACCTTATTATTCTGTAGGTCCATACGGTTAAAATGATACCCTACTTATATAGGTTTGATTTTGTCGCACTTCTGGATAAAATCATAACTACATGCAGGAAAATTTATACGTTTAAAAATGTAATCTTCTGACCCCTATAACTTTTTTATTTTTCCACGTACGGGGCGGTATGAGGACTCATTTTTTGCGCCGTGATCTGAAGTTTTTATTGGTATGATTTTTGTTTTGATCTGACTTTTTTGATCACTTTTTATTCATTTTTTAATGTTATAAAAAGTTACCAAAATACGCTTTTTTGGACTTTGGAATTTTTTTTGCGCGTACGCCATTGACCGTACGGCTTAATTAATGATATATTTTTATAGTTCGGACATTTACGCACGCGGCGATATCACATATGTTTATTTTTATTTTTTTTACACTGTTTTATTTTTTTTATGGGAAAAGGGGGGGTGATTCAAACTTTTATTAGGGAAGGGGTTAAATGACCTTTATTAACACTTTTTTTTTACTTTTTTTTTTTTAAGTGTTATAGGTCCCATAGGGACCTATAACACTGCACACACTGATCTCTCATCCTGATCACAGGCGTGTATTAACACGCCTGTGATCAGCATTATCGGCGCTTGACTGCTCCTGCCTGGATCTCAGGCACGGAGCAGTCATTCGTCGATCGGACACCGAGGAGGCAGGTAAGAGCCCTCCCGGTGTCCGATCAGCTGTTCGGGACGCCGCGATTTCACCGCGGCGGTCCCGAACAGCCCGACTGAGCAGCCGGGATACTTTCAGTTTCACTTTAGAAGCGGCGGTCAGCTTTGACCGCCGCTTCTAAAGGGTTAATACCGCACATCGCCGCGATCAGCGATGTGTGGTATTAGCCGCGGGTCCCGGCCGTTGATTAGCGCCGGGACCCACGCGATATGATGCGGGATCGCGGCGCGATCCCGCATCATATCGCGGGAGACGGCGCAGGACGTAAATATACGTCCTGCGTCGTTAAGGGGTTAAGGACTCTGAGGTTTTTTCAATTCTGACCACTGTCACTTTAAACATTAATAACTCTGGAATGCTTTTAGTTATCATTCTGATTACAAAAATGTTTTTTCGTGACATATTCTACTTTAACATAGTGGTAAAATTTTGTGGTAACTTGCATCCTTTCTTGGTAAAAAATCCCAAAATTTGATGAAAAATTTGAAAATTTAGCATTTTTCTAACTTTGAAACTCTCTGCTTGTAAGGAAAATGGATATTCCCAAAACATTTTTATTCACATATACAATATGTCCACTTTATGTTTGCATCATAAAATTGACATGTTTTTACTTTTGCAAGACACCAGAGGGCTTCAACAGCAATTTTCCAATTTTTCACAAAATTTCCAAACTCACTATTTTTCAGGGACCAGTTCAGGTTTGAAGTGGATTTGAAGGGTCTTCACCTTAGAAATACCCCATAAATGACCCCATTGTAAAAACTACACCCCCCAAAGTATTCAAAATTACATTCAGTCAGCGTTTTAACCCTTTAGGTGTTTCACAGGAATAGCAGCAAAGTGAAGGAGAAAATTCACAATATTCATTTTTTTACACTCGCATGTTCTTGTAGACCCAATTTTTGAATTTTTACAAGGGGTAAAAGGAGAAAATTTATACTTAAATTTGTAGCCCAATTTCTCTCGAGTAAGGACATACCTCATATGTCTATGTAAAGTGTTCGGCGGGCGCAGTAGAGGGCTCAGAAGCGAAGGAGCAACAAGGGGATTTTGAGAGTACGTATTTCTGAAATGGTTTTTGGGGGGCATGTTGCATTTAGGAAGCCCTTATGGTGCCAGAACAGCAATAAAAAAAAAAAAAAAAAAACAAGGCATACCATTTTGGAAACTAGACCCCTTGAGGAACGTAACAAGGAATAAAGTGAGCCTTAATACCCCACAGGTGTTTCGCGACTTTTGCATATGTAAAAAAATAAATAAATACATTTCACAAAAATGGGTTTCCCCCGAAATTTCACATTTTTTGCAAGGGTTAATAGCAGAAAATACCCCCCAAAATTTGTAACCCCATCTCTTCTGAGTATGGAGGTACCCCATAAGTTGGCCTGAAGTGCATTACGGGCGAACTACAATGCTCAGAAGAGGAGTCATATTTAGCTTTTTGAGACCAAATTTTGCTCGGGGGCATGTCGCATTTAGGAAGCCCCTATGGTGCCAGGAAAGCAAAAAAAAAACACATGGCATACTATTTTGGAAACTAGAACCCTTGGTGAACGTAACAAGAGGTTAAGTGAACCTTTATACCCCACAGGTGTTTCACGACTTTTGCATATGTAAAAAAATACATTTTTAAAAAGGGTAAAAGCAGAAAATACCCCCCAAAATTTGTAACACAATTTCTCCCGAGTAAGGCGATACCCCATATTTGACCCTAAACTATTGCCTTGAAATACGACAGGGCTCCAAAGTGAGACCGCCATGCCCATTTGAGGCCTAAATTAGGGATTGCATAGGGGTGGACATTGGGAATCACTGGCGTAGAATACCCCTAACAGGGTGCCTCCAGCTGTTGTAAAACTCCCAGCATGCTTGGACAGTCAACGGCTGTCCGGCAATACTGGGAGTTGTTGTTTTGCAACAGCTGGAGGCTCCGTTTTGGAAACAGTGGCATACCAGACGTTTTTCATTTTTATTGGGGAGGGGAGGGGGGCTGTGTAGGGGTATGTGTATATGTAGTGTTTTTTACTTTTTATTTTATGGTAGTGTAGTGTTTTTAGGGTACAGTCGCACAGGCGGGGGTTCACAGTAGTTTCTCGCTGGCAGTTTGAGCTATGGCAGAAAATTTGCCGCAGCTCAAACTTGCAGCCGGGTCCCAGGGTGCAGGGTCCCAGTTAACTGCTTAGAGGGAGGAACAGTTCTGGGCTCGGACATAGTAAAAAAATAAACCAGCGTCTCACCAGCGTATGTGTCCCTAACAGGGCAGCTGCTGTGAGGAGAACTTTAGTCAGCTGCTGAGAGAGAGACAGAGAGAGACAGAGAGAGCGAGACAGAGAGAGCGAGAGCGAGACAGAGAGAGCGAGAGCGAGACAGAGAGAGCGAGACAGAGAGAGCGAGAGCGAGACAGAGAGAGCGAGACAGAGAGAGCGAGACAGAGAGAGCGAGACAGAGAGAGCGAGACAGAGAGAGCGAGACAGAGACAGAGAGAGCGAGACAGAGAGAGCGAGACAGAGAGAGCGAGACAGAGCGAGCGAGACAGAGCGAGCGAGACAGAGCGAGCGAGACAGAGCGAGCGAGACAGAGCGAGCGAGACAGAGCGAGCGAGACAGAGCGAGCGAGACAGAGCGAGCGAGACAGAGCGAGCGAGACAGAGCGAGCGAGACAGAGCGAGCGAGACAGAGCGAGCGAGACAGAGCGAGCGAGACAGAGCGAGCGAGACAGAGCGAGCGAGACAGAGCGAGCGAGACAGAGCGAGCGAGACAGAGCGAGCGAGACAGAGCGAGCGAGACAGAGCGAGCGAGACAGAGCGAGCGAGACAAAGCGAGCGAGACAGAGCGAGCGAGACAGAGCGAGCGAGACAGAGAGAGCGAGACAGAGAGAGCGAGACAGAGAGAGCGAGACAGAGAGAGAGAGCGAGACAGAGAGAGAGAGCGCGAGACAGAGAGAGACAGAGAGAGACAGCGCGAGACAGAGAGACAGAGACAGACACAGAGAGAGACAGAGAGAGAGAGAGACAGAGAGAGACACAGAGAGAGAGAGACAGAGAGAGAAAGAGACAGACAGACAGAGAGAGAGAGAGACAGACAGACAGAGACACAGAGAGGCAGGGGCAAGCAGGACCAATGAGAAGAGAGGGGCCGGATTAGTCTAGGGCGCCTCTGATTGGTCCTAGAGCCCCTCTCACGTGCACTGCGCTAATTGGCAGAAGCAATTCGTGCGCCTGTACCTCATAGGGCGCGATCCCTGCCGGCCACAGGTGGGCGGAGCTAAAGTCTGCAAACGCTCGGCGCAAAGATAATAACATGGCCGGTGATAATGGCGCCCGCTCTCATCCCGTCGCATATGCGAGCGCAAGGGAGCGAGTAAACAGGATGCCGGCAGCTTACAGCTGCCGATGGGTGGAGAAGCGGTGCTTCGTACACATTGACACATGATGCGGCCGAAGCCGGTGCATATGCTAGAGCGGGGAAGGGAGAAGTGGAGAAGTCGGCAGCTGCGGCTGCTGAGGAAAAAGAACTGCAATTGTTTAAGCGCTGGAGCCAGGACAGACAGGCGCCAAGACAGTCCAACACCACTGACAAATACCCCTTGACCCCGGACAAGTTCCTGTAGTAGGGAGACCCTGGGACAGTAAGAAAAAAGGTGGGTTACGAGACTTCATTGAAAATGGTCCCCACATCCTTAGGCAATAATAAAGAGCAGTGGGCCCAAAACAGGGGGTCTCCAGAGGTTGAAAGTCCCTAAAACCCGTAAGAAAAAAGGGGGGGGGGGGAATACTCACCTCATTCAGAAGAACTTACCCAATGAAGTCTTCAGTCAGCTTTTAGTCACCTGCATCATGCAGAGCTGTAACAGAGATGAGCAGGGAAAAATGGGGGACCCGGACCCATGGGGTACAACCCCAGGCATTGACCGTTGGCAAGAGGGGGCCTACAGTATATCCACGATGCCTGTGCCCCCTCAATTGCAAATGGGGAAAACAGTGAACGCTATGTTCCTGAGTCCCCGCCTAATAACAGGAAAAGAAAAGGGAATAATAAACTAAACGTCCCTAATCTGGAAAATTAAATATTTGACCAGGTCTGGGAAACCCCAGACCAGCGTCTGTCTCCTGCAGACACTAAGCTAAAACTGATTAACTTAGGGTCTGTAGGCGGGTATATCCTGCTGGGAGGAGCTGACCTTTTTGGTTTTCATAGTGTCAAGTCTCCTAGCAACAACAGCATATACCCAAGATCTGTGTCCCCCAATGGAGCAGACAGAGAAATCATAAATTCTGCAAGGGTATGTAAACTTATGAACACAACTGTATGTCAACTACAAACATAGAATAGGTAAATCAACCCTTACCCACCACCATTAGCGAGGGTCTGAGTTTTTGTTTAAAGTCCCATGCAAATCTATGGGAAATGTATGTTCCAGCATAACGTCCAAATGGCTGGATATAAGGACTGCACAATATATCGCAATCCACAATAGAATCACAATAATTGCGGATTTTGATATAGCGATGTGGTATGCTCCGCTCCAGTGCGGCCCGGCCCCTGCATTGTGCGTCTCCCTGTGTCTCCTCCCACCACGACTGCCTGGCATAACAATACGGCGCAGCCGTGCAGAGGGTGTATGAAGAGAGCTCAGGAGCTGAGCTCTCTTCATATTGGCTAATGCCGGACATCACCGATCTGGGTGATGTCCGGCATTAACCCTTTAGACTCCTCAATCATAGTTTATTGTGGCGTCTAAAATGCCAAAAACTAGCGCTGATAGCTCAGTGGAGCTGATTGGGACACCCGCATCAAAACCCACAGGGTCCCGATCAGCTGAGAGGAAGAGCGGAGGTTCCCTACCTGCCTCCGGCTCATCTGATCAGCACTCTAATAATGCTGGCAGCCTCAGCAGGTGTAGTAATGGAGTGCTGATAGCACTGATCAATGCTCTGCCTATGGCATAACATTGATCAGTGTGTGCAAGAATTACAAGTAGAAGAGTAGTCCTTATAGGGCAGTGTTTTCAAACAGTGTGCCTCCAACTGTTGCAAAACTACAACTCCCAGAATGCCCAGACAGCCTTTGGATTTAGGCATGCTGGGAGTTTTGCAACAGCTAGAGACACACTGTTCGGATAACACTGCCCTAAAAACAAAATGTAATAATTAATAATAAGCCCCTCCCCTAATACAAATTTAAATCACTCCCCTATTTTCCCCATGTTTAAATAAAATAATGTAAACAAAAATAAACATATTTGGTATCGCCGCGCGCATAAATGCCCGAATTATGAAAATATAATGCTTATGAAATCGCATCGTCAGTAGAGTGAATGTAAGAAAAAAAGACAAAAACATAACACTGGTGTCTCGGTACAGGACCTGGTCCTGTCCCCGTCTTAAGTCCCCTCAGCCAGAGTCCCTTCATTTCCATAGGGCTCTCCTGCAGGGCTTACCCCTGGTCACCGCATATAAATTGTATATTATTTATATATATTAAATATTATAACTGCGTAGGTATTATAAATTTATTGGACCTTAGCAGGCCATGTGATTATAATTATGGTTGTACTATTGTTCAAGGACCTTCCAGGGTTATGTGAGTTACCCAGAGTTCACTGGGTTAAGGACTTACAGGTTTGCTGACCAATGAGCTTAGTCTAGCCCCCTATTATATAAAAGGCTGTAGCCACTAAATTCTCTCTCTTAGTTCTGGACTATCAAGCAAGCACAAACATCTCAGCAGAAATCTCAATTCATCTAGGCCAAAGCCTAAGAACCTGCAGCCACTAAACCATGAGTTACCCAGCTCAATCTACCAAATCCTGTGTGACTACTATCAGATAAAATATTCTAATTCGTAGCAGGGCTGTGGAGTCTGTAGATAAATGTTCCGACTCCAGAGTTTTTTTGTACTTCCGACTCCCCCACTCAGACTGCTCTATTAATATGCGAATGTATTTTATACATTCCTTGAAGGAAAGAAAGGCAACATACATGTCATTACCACAGGACTACTGGCTGGGAAGCCAACAGTCTACTGTATTGAACAGTTTGTGTGCTGATCTGCTGCTGAAGATAGGGCAGTGGGAGGATCCAGGAAGGGGCATTTATTATAAAACATGATTTCCCTAGTAGAATCCCATAGTCATGTTTAAAGGGTACTCTGCCCCTAGATATTTTATCCCCTATCCAAAGGATAGGGGATAAGATGTCAGATCGCCGGGGTCCTGCTGCTGGGGACGCCCGGGATCGCCGCTGCGGCACCGCGCTTTCATTACTACACAGAGCAAGTTTGCTCTGTGCGTAGTGACGGGCGATACAGGGGACAGAACAGCGTGACGTCATGGCTCCACCCCTCGTGACATCACGACACACCCCCTTAATGCAAGTCTATGGCAGGGGCCGTGAAGTCACGAGGGGCGGAGCCATGACGTAACTATGCTCCGGCCCCTGTATCTCCCATCATTACGCACAGAGCGAACTCGCTCTGTGCAGTAATGATTGCGCGGTGCCGCAGTGGCGATCCCAGGGGTCCCCAGCAGTGGGACCCTGGCAACCTGACATCTTATCCCCTATCCTTTGCATAGGGGGTAAGATGTCTAGGGGCAGAGTACCCCCTTTAAGCTAACAATCGAGTTTACAAGTTTTTATAGCCCTTTTCCAATGGTTTACAGCTTCAGTCTTGAACTATTGACCCTCCATTCCCTTCACTTATACAAGAGTCTCTAGTCCTGCAAAAAATATTTACTTAATCCCTTATCAGTGAGAGGCTAGGTTACCCATGGGTTCTCTGTAACAGCAGAACACAACACTATGGAAGTATTGCCGCTCCTAATTGTGCATTGCGTGCCATATAGTAAAGCACATGAAAAGCATGCTTCTTCACGGTCACTTAATGTGTTCGGTCATTAATTATAACTTTTTGTGAATTGGGACATTTAAACTTGCTTTTTTTTTATTCCAATCTAAATTTAGTAGGAGTGGGAGCATTGTTTGCCGACTCAGACTCCGACTCCAGGTACCCAAAATTTTGTCCGACTCATCTGCCCTGATTAGTAGCACAGTGGCCTGCATCAAAGCTCATTGCTTCAAAGTCCCAGCAAAACCTGTGAGGAACCTGCATTCCGGTTCTCTCTGAAAGACTGCATAGTTGTAAAGACTGTTGCATACCAGTTAAAGTAAAGTTTTCCAGTTACTTCAAAAAATCTGCTGTGGACATTCCATTTATTCCCTGCCGTTTCTGGGCCGGTTGGCTGTAGGACCATTAACCCTAAGCAAACCGCACCCTTGCATCACGACAATCAAGGGTTAATACCACCAGACCCTGTAACATTACCGCAGCACCCCAGACACCACAACTCTCATGGTTCACCACAAAACAAAAATACCAGGATTGCCAATTTTGGTCACTTCATATACCAGAAAAAAAAACTAATAAAAAGTGACCAAAAAGTCCCATCAAAACAGAAATGGTCCTAATAAAAACTACAGATCATGGCACAAAAATTTTGCCCTCAAACGGCCCCGTATATAAGAAAAAAAGAAGAAGGTGAGGGGAGGACAATTTTAGGCAGAATAAAATTTTTTTTTTTTTTTTTTACAAGATCAAATTTTTAGGTAGTATATTAAAAACAGAATAAAAGTAATCTGTCATTTTTACCAACAAGTGCACTGTGTAGAATGTAGATGGCTCAGAGGTAGGAGATCAGGCCGGCATAGATTACACTTTCCTGGTGGCTGAAGTGGCTAAACATATCCCTAAGGTACAGGAAGTGCTGATTACCACGATTCAGGTGACGCTGCATGAGCTCCAACAGATGGTCAGTCAACATGGTGCATGACATTTTGTAATTTATGGGGCAAACAATTACATGTAGTGCACTTTTTGGTAAAAATGAAACCTTCTATTTATTCTGTAGGTCTGTACGATTAAAATGATACCCAACTCAAAGGTGTGATTTGTTTTACTTTTAAAAAAATAAAAAAATGACTATTTTTTACACCGTGTTTTATCGATTTTAGTTTTGATGGGACTTTTTAAACACTATTTACAAATTTTTAAGGGTATACAAAGTGACCAAAAATATCGAATTCTGGACTTCAGTATTTTACATATACGCCATTGACCGTGCGATTAAAGTAACATTAAGCTTTTATAGTTCGGACATTTACGCATGCGGCGATAACACGTTTATTTTTGTTTCCATTTTTAAATCGGAAAAGGGGGTGATTCATACGTGTTGGGGAGGGGTTAAATCCCTTTTTTTCATAGGGGACTATAACATGGAATCATTAGATTGCATACACTGTTTGATGCTATGCCATAGCATAGCATTGATCAGTGCTTGACTGCTCCAGCCTAGCATGCCTGATTGGAGCATTGAGGGACAGATCGGATGGCGAGGAGGCAGGTAAAGGCCCTCCCGCCATCCTCTTAGCTGATCAGGACATTGCAGTTCACCATACTGGTCCCGATCAGCACCGCTGAGCAGCTGGAACGTGTCTTTTAACATTTTTGATGCCGCAATCAACTTTGATGGCAGCGTCTAAGGGGTTAATGCCGGGCATCACAGCGTTAGTCACTGGGACCACCCAGCTATGACCCTTGTCCTGCTCCCCTTCTATGACGCACGCTCAGGAGCAAGGCGCAGGTCATAG